>NC_091327.1:3671981-3676981 GCF_038502225.1 Cherax quadricarinatus
TGAACTTTCTAACTAAATCCTCACTTCTACGCTTGCCTACATCATTGCCTCCAGCACTGAGGCAAATAATAGGATTGATCCCATTACCGTTCATGATGTTGTCAAGCCGGCTAACAATATTTTCCTTGTACTACTCGGTGATGAATATTATAGAGTCGACCAGGATAACCATATTGCAACACTAACTTATGATCGGATTGGAACTCGGGTCAAAAAAAACAACACAACCTTAATGTGAGGACAGCTCCTTATTGTCCATATATTAGAGCGACCCCACGCCAGTTACACGGGCTGGGAAAATAGAGGTTACCAGAGGACACACAGGTTATGGTACAGAGACACGTGAGAAGCCAGATTAAATCTAGAATAATGCAGGTAACCTAATAAAATGAACAATCCCGATGACTATTTACTGGAAAACGTACAGAGGAGGATGACAAAGTTGATCCCATGTATCAGAAATCTTCCCTATGAGGATAGACTGAGGGCCCTGAATCTGCACTCTCTAGAAAGGCGTAGAATTAGGGGGGATATGATCGAGGTGTATAAATGGAAAACAGGAATAAATAAAGGGATGTAAATAGCGTGATGAAAATTTCCAGCCAAGACAGGACTCGCAGCAATGGTTTCAAGTTGGAAAAATTCAGATTCATGAAGGATATAGGAAAGCACTGGTTTGGTAATAGAGTTGTAGATGAGTGGAACAAACTCCCGAGTACAGTTATTGAGGCTAAAACGTTGTTTAGTTTTAAAAATAGGTTAGATAAATGCATGAGTGGGTGTGGCTGAGTGTGAGTTGGACTTGACTAGCTTGTGTTACTAGGTCAGATGCCGTGCTCCTTCCTTAAGTGGAAGTGACCTAACTAGGTGGGTCATTGGGCTAATCCTGGGGGGCGACATGGACCTGCTTCGCATGGGTCAGTAGGCCTGCTGCAGTGTTCCTTCTTTCTTATGTTCTTATGTCCCGGGAGGAGAGTCAAGAGTAGTGACATTACTGGCTTATCCTGGCTAGTAGGTAAACACCTGTAGCTCTCTCCCGGGATGATAGAGGATGCTGACTGTCAAAATCGGGTAGTTTGACCAGTAGATATCTACTTGTTTACCTATAAAATTAATGTATAAAAATACTTATTCTTCACAACCCTGAAAATATTCCCACCATCTTCCCAGTACATCCAACTAACCATCTACTAACTCCCTTATTCTGATTTTAATTGTCAAATCCTTTTGTTCCACAGGATTTCTCAACCCATTTGCTTGTCCACTCCCTCACCACTCGCTTAACCTCTCATTCACTCTTCATATACTCCACCCTTCTTATATGACTTCTGTTTTGTAAAAACCTCTCATATACTAATATTTTCTCCCTTATCACTCTCTATACCTCAACTTTGCACCAATCGCTCCTCTTCCATCTTGAACTCACCCACATTTCCACAAACTTCTGCCATACATTCTATATCATATCATTAATATATCTTGTATACTTATCCTTTTTTTTAAATATGTATTGCTCATTGCCAACCTCTTTCTATAAAAACTTTGCTTAATTAAAGGCCTCCCATTATCACTTACCCCTGGCTCCCCAAACTTACACTACGCCTTTTATAACCGTTTCTCCCTCTTTACCAATTAGGTCCCTTTAGACTGATTACTCTCTCGGTTCAAAACTCCATGAATACTCACATAACATATCCCAACACTTTCCCTTTCCTCTACATTCCTCTTCTCTCTAGATGCCTATAACTTACAATAATCCATTTTTCTCATCTGACTCTTATTTTACTCCACATAAACTTTGAAATTGTACATTTATATTCCCACTTTTCTTGCCATAACTGATTCTTCATTATTGCTACTCCTTATTTGGCTCTGACTCTACTAGAAACACCTGACATAATCCCATTTAATTCTACCTACTGAAACTCTCCTGCCCCACATAGGTAGGGGACTCATAAAGAAGGAATATTTTCACCATCACTCCATCATTGTCTTGCCAGAAGAGCACCGATACTGTAGTAAAAAACAGCAAATATCCCACCCCCTCCAGGACTCAAGGCTGGCTAACTAGTTTCCCTGCATTACTTCATAAATGCTGCTTTGCTTACTCTCCAACAGCACGTCAACTCACAAAAAGCACTTGCCTCCACTCATCCTTATTTAACACACACTTGCTGGATGTCTAAGTTCCTCGCATACAAACCTCCTTTACCAACTCTTTCCAATCTTTCCTAATACCCTTCTTCCCTTCACTACAGATTTATATAACCTCCAAGTCATGTCTGAACCACCTTAACCTCTCTTTAGCCTTCTTAGTAACCCCGCACCTCCTTTTATTCTTCAATCTATGAATTCTCCACATAATATTCACACCACACAATGCCTTCAGACATATCTCCACTGCCTCCAGCATCTTCCTTGCTTCATCATTCAAGGGAGGGAAGCAATAAAGGATAAGTGCCCAAGGCATATCAACCAATACCCAGTACCTGGTGCCTGAAAGACTGAATATTTTACAAAGCAGTATAAGACACCCAGCCTAAGAGCACTAATTTTGTAGTGGTAACCCTACGTGCGTAACATAAATTATATGACAATAATAAAAAATTTGGTCAACTTTGATATGATATAAAAGACTTAGCATTCTAACTATAGATATCTGTCAAATATCTAAGTATTTTTCCATACATTAAAAGCAGGTTCAATGCCGACTTATCTAAGGGAACTCATTTAAAGGGAAAGACATCTGAAATTTATTAAAAGGGGAGACAGTCATAGTTTATTCCACAAGTTAAGGACATCTACATTTTACCCAAAAGGAAGACAGCCATAATTTATCCCACAAGATTCTGAGGCAGACACTGGTCAAACCATTAGAATCATGAAAAACAGGCCGTAAATCTTCTACGTGCCACATTTGAGATAATCCATCACATTTATGTTGGAGTCCAGATTTAGTCTCTGTACTACAGTCTTTAACCTCCATTATAAACGGATCTAATATGAATAAGCTGCCACTATTATTATATAATGAAAGTTTATCTTGTTTTATTATAGCCAATTCTACAATGTTCTGTGCAAGCCAAGTGGAACAAGTGACACTAACTTTAGCTTCCGGCCAATTTGCCAAGTTGAAAATCACATTTTATTCTTGGGCAGTCCATGTCAACTATTTGTGTTGCAGTGTCCTAGTATCTAGAGGTTTACCAGTCTGCCCCACATAAGATAAATTGTGCCCATTGAAACCAATTCTTTATACACCACTGGCACAATGTTGTGGAGAATTCTTTACCAAAATGCTTTTAACAGTCTGTGAACTCTTAAAAGCTAGTTTTGTCAAATCTTTTAAGAGTATTAGGCAGAACAGATAAATTAACATTGAATGGGAGAACCAACACATTCCCAGTCATATGATAAGTTTTTCTAGCTGCCAGCAATGCACATTCCACAAAATCTTCAGAGCGCCATAGTTTCATGGCAATATCAAATATTATCCTAATTTCTTACTCGGTAAGCTCTCAGAAACATTGTGAGAAAAGCACTTCCTTTTACTCTGGTCTCCTGGTTGAAGTAATGGTGGATATGACAACACTTTAGTGGCCTTCCTATATACTATAAACTTGAGGGATGGGCGAATGGTTTTTGAGTGATAAAAAAGGAACATTAAAAAATTATGGAAAAAAATTGTTTTCCTACCAAAAAATAGTGCATAATTCTGGAAACATGTTGATGTAATTAGCTTGTTTCTATCATATTTTCAAGTATGGTTTTCCAAAAAATGTAATTGTTTTGTTCTTGCTGTCATCTAAAAGATATGATGACAATTCTTGTTTTTTTGTTTTTTGTTTTTTTCCTCCAAAAAGTTCTATTTTTTATGATTGGTTCATTCTAAATACACTACATTGCAACATCTCTGAGGACTCCATTCAAATGCAGGGAGTGATAACAGCTCAGTCATGTGTGGGCTGTCAACATGTGTTGGTGTGCAACATGCTGAGATCTGGCGTGCCATGACCATAGAGTTTTACAGAAAACATAATATATTTATAACTCAAGACTATGTTATTAACATTATTGATAGTTTTCACTCAAACGGTATTGGTACCAAGATTATCTAGTAGCCCTTATCTTTCATCTGATGTCAACTAGAACATTGTACATCTTATCAATTTTGTAGATAAGGGAGAGTTTTATGCCCTATAGAATTATCCACTATTTATTTTTTCTAACTTTTATAGGCAAAAAGTCTCTTAAAACATAGTGTGTAGGTTTCAAATGCTACCTAAATCACTTTAAAAATTTAATTGGAATTGGACCAAAAAAAAAAAAAGTAATGATTCCACTTGCCCATCCCTTGAACTTCCTATCAACACGGTGTATCAACACATCTAAGAAAGGGAGTTTAGGAGCCACTTCTTTCTCCACAGTGAATTTAATAGACAGGAACCAAGCATTACATCTCAATAAGAATGATCCAGGGTCATATCATTTGGCCACAAACACAAGATGTCATCCACATATTTGAACCATCTAATTTTTGAAGGATGTTTTTCAACAGCCTAGCCTCGAGAAACTCCATATACAGATTGCTCAGTAGGGGAGACAATGGATTTCCCATAGCCAGTCCCTGCCTCTGAGCATAGTAATTCCCTTCAAACTCAAACTTGCAATCAATTACACACAACTTAATCAGCTCTTAAAAGTTTTAACACTGTGTCAGTAGTGTGTATAGAATTGGTTCCAATGGGTGCATAGGATATCACAACACAAATATTTGATATAAAGTGCCCAAGAATCAAATGCAATTTTCAGAACATTCCAATCTGTAATAACTTGGTAAATTGGCTGGAAGCTAAAGTCATTGTCCCTTGTTCCACTTGGCTTTGACAGAACATTGTGGAATCGGCTATCATATAAACGATCATTATCTAATAACAGTGGTAGTTTATTCAAATTACATTCGTTTATAGTGGAGACTACAGTTCATAGCCTAAAACTGG
>NC_091327.1:3684481-3791981 GCF_038502225.1 Cherax quadricarinatus
CTGCGTTGGCTCTGTCATGGAGATTTCTGGAAACACGGCACTTCTTGTGACATTGCTGACATCGTGGGAGTGGGAGGGCGCTAACTGTTGGTAATGGGTAAAGGACAGCATGGATGCACAGCGGATGACGGTGGGGAGTTGCGGGTAGAAGTGCGAGTAATTGCTGGAACACTAAAAGGCAACGCCCTTGATCAGGAAGCCAGTAGGCCTAGACCGGGGAGGGAGGGTCCAGGGATATATATATATATATATATATATATATATATATATATATATATATATATATATATATATATATATATATATATATATATATATATATATATATATATATATATACTTTCTTTTTTACCAATATGTATAATTTATTACATAATATGGTACAGAAGATTTAAGAGATACATTGCTGATATAAAGATGGCACATGCAGTACATGAGGTGTGAGAGATACATGTCTAGTACATATTGTTATGTGTTTGTCACTGATTATAATGCGATAATCTCATCCAGCTCCTCAGAGCTGGGGCGCGTGCTCAAAATACAGCAGGCATTACCCCTTTGAACAGCCGCACTGAGTCGCTGGAATATAAAACTAGCCACCCTGGGATCCCTAGTTACCCTGATGAGTCTTTTGCCCAGCTCCCTAAGGTATTTAGATGCACTCTTTCCCCATGAGCCAAGGGTCTCTGAGCCTATGGGAACAAACATATAATGATGGGCAAGTTCTCCATATTTTCTAGACTTCTGGGACTCCCTGAAGCTGGCAGCTGCCCCTCCTTCCTCCCTGGTGTATTGGAGATAGGTATGAGCCAAGGTAGATGTACATGTGTAGTCCCACACCACCTGCTTACCATCTGTCCAAGCTTGAAGGGTGATACCATCTGGACGCTTCTGGCTGCCATCAGATCTGCATAGCTGGGGTGGCTCCCTTAGTGCTGGGCATCCGGCTGTTGTGAGGCTCTTCTTGATAATATTATTAACCTCCTCATGTCTTGTAATTTTTTACCTCGGATTTACGGTACAAAGACCATGGTACCCGAATCGGTCTGCTGCTTCACTGCCACAAATACACCTGTGCTCGGCAAGAATAGGGATGCTAAGTCGAAGGGCAACACCAATGTGGATGGTCTGTGAGTCAAGGTGTGTGCCAAGGCTGGAGTTGGGAACAGCCAACAGAAAGTCTCCTGAATGATGAGCTCTCACTGCCAGGAGGCGGGCTCTATCCTTCCCTGACACACTCTGAAGCATTGTTGAGGCTATGTTCTCTGCTATTGGACCATCCCAGTGCGACTGCTTGTAATTGTTGGGGGAAGCAGGTCTGGTTTCAGAGCCCGTTAGATTATCCCAGATCATGGCTCTGTCAATGAACTTTTGGTCCTGGACTCCAATCTTGTCCCTAAGATGTTCAGGGAGAATCGCTGCTACGAGCCCTCTGGATGTAACGCTTGAGGACAGAAAAGCAGGTAGCGCAATCTGTGATGACTTGTGGACACCAATGCTTCCTAGTCTGACTGGAAGTGTAGCTTGGTTCCACTGCCTGTCTTCTAGAGTAAGGTTAAGTTCTTTCGTAAAAATCTGCCTCAGGATACTGTTATATTCGTGCAGTATAGGGTTATCATATGAAGTTGCACATCTTAGGAAATATGTCAACCTGGGCAGACTCAAGCACTTTGTGAGAAGGTACAAGGCATCGTGGGTGTCAAGATTGCTTATTCGTAGTTCCATTCTCCTAAACTCTTCCAATTTCTTCCTGAGACTTATGTCAATGGCATCGCTTCCCAGAGGTGCTCCAAGCATGACGCTATTTGTGGTGGCAATGTCTGATGCTCCTGGTAGTGTAGATCTCACTGCATTTATCACTTGTTGACTGGCTGAGATGATTTCACATTTGGATGGATTCAGGATGAGACCCATTTCCTCTTCCCATATCATCACCTGTGTAAGATCATCTAGGAGGGACTACTTTGTACCTGCTCACTGGTCAGTCTGACTGTGATTTCCCTAACAGCTATACAGAAGAAAAGTGGTGCAAGAGGATCCCCTTGTTGGACACCCTCTGATGATGTGATTTCATGCTCTCCAAACAGGAGCATTGATTCCTTGTTATATCCAGCTGAAACAAAAGGGAAGAGACCAGGTAAATGTTCTTGTACCACTGCTAATACATTTTTTTTTCTGGAGATTAAATGCATATCTTGAAATCTATTTTTACCACTGCATTGTCCTCAGGCAGGTTGTTGATATACGCCTTTGTTGTATGAACCGCTGCTTCACTTCCTTGAAAGACCCCGAAGTCAAGCTAGTTTGGTTGAAGCATCATGGCTGCCTCTGCGCGAGTACTTCGGACAGCAGCTTTGGAAATGAGGCGGCAAAAAGTGTTGCCTACTGCAACTGGCCTAATTCCTCCATCCTTCTTTTTAAGTGCACAAAGTTTTTCAACAAAAAAGAAAGGTTTAATAACGTCAGGAATCAGACCAGCCAAGGAATTATGGACCTTGTGATCTCTGAAAGCAGTGTCTCTGCAATCTCCCCAATAACTGGATTAACTATTTCCTGTAAATGCTGTGGCCTTATTCCAGTGTAACCCCCAGCAAAGCCAGATGGGGACGACATTATTGTTCTTTAAATATCCGAGCCTTCCATAATCAATGGTTCCACAATGGGGACAGAGGTGTTGGAACTGTTGGTGCCCCTGGTTTCCGTGGCAGGGTGCTTTACTCTAAGTTCTTCCACTGTATCAGCATCCCTGGGGGCAACTGTATCTTCACTGGTAATAATTCTGATTGCTTCCACTGTGTTGCCCTTTTCAGTTTTCTTGCTAGTCTGAACTCTGATTTTGTCGCTGTCAGTGGAGTGAGTGGGGGTTCTGCCTCTCCCGTTTTGTATTGACGGGGAAGGCGAATGATGTTATCAGCTCTAGGAAAGTCTCTTAAGGATTTAATGATCATTGAGGCTAGCCTCTTTTCCCTTCTTTCCGGCACAGTTAAGCAGACATTGCCAAAAAGTAGCAAGTTGTGCCATGCCTTGATGGTTGGTGGAGCATGTAGGACAGTAGAACCATCGTTTACTTTTTTTAAGAGTTCTGTAAGGGCCACTTCCCTCGCCCCCATTCCTGGTCCCCTCCCCACATTCCGGTCAAGGCCTACTGACTTCCTGACCAAGGGCGGTTCCTAAAATGACGTTCCAAGTCTACTGTTTAGGCTAACCCATTCCTCTATTAGGCCTTTGTTAGCCTAACCCTAGACGTTAGAGCCCCTCGTCCACCTTTCTGTTTATTTATCGACAGTGTTTATTACAACTTAATTTGAGTTGATAGATATAGTGGCCTGGAAGAGGAATGGGTAAGAAAAAATCTTCTGTTAAAGCTCATGGGCATAGGGAAGGAGTTCGGTTGTATTACAGTTGGTGCCTCCGACGGAATGTAATGCAGAATTATACTCCAAATCCTTCCCATCAGAGGTCTAAAGTGTGTGTGCGAAGGGAGAATAGTACATGAAATGGAAAATAGATTGATCATCCTATTGCGATAGCTTGTATGTATGCTTCTGCTACCAGGAATGTAAAAGTTCAAATGCATTTTTTCAGGAACATCTTGCCATTTTACATTCACACCTAAAGTATGTATTTTGGGTGGTTTTTGGAACTGTTTGGTACATATACGAGATGCAGAACCTATTGTAGCCAGGTGTTTTTCAAATGTGTTAGGAAGTCTGTTAAGTGATGTTGACGTATGTGATTGTTGTGGTATTCATGAAGGGAGAACTATATATATTTCAGAGTGGGATACGCGGCACGTTTAGATCATGTATGTGTGTCTAGGACATTAAAATGGTATAAAATACCGACAGGTTGTTAGGTAAGACACATATGCAACAGTTAGGTATCTTTATTTCGAAACGTTTCGCCTACACAGTAGGCTTCTTCAGTCGAGTACAGAAAAGTTGATAGAAGCAGAAGATTACATCGTCTTCAAGTCTCTTCTGCTTCTATCAACTTTTCTGTACTCGACTGAAGAAGCCTACTGTGTAGGCGAAACGTTTCGAAATAAAGTTACCTAACTGTTGCATATGTGTCTTACCTAACAATGTGTGTCTAGGGATATTGAAGTTTCAAATGTAACGGAACTGAATGGAGTCTTTACGGATCACTTAGGAGTACTTATTAAACTGAAATGGGCCGCTGTTATCAATGAGTACAGATCATGTGGGAAAATGAATGTTACTGTTTTGAGTAAAGCTCAGGATATTGATAGGTATAAGCAGTGGTGGCGGTATCATGGGTATCGTCATGAATTTGGTGATTGTATAACCTGGTGGCAGACGGATGGGAAAACACACGTTGGTTTGATTTATAAAAAGTTAACGAGGGAATGGCATGTAATGAACTAAGGGATATAAAGAATTATGAGGCCAGAATACTACACCTGCGACACGAGACAGATATTGGTGCGAAACATTGTGCAATAAATGATGAAATAGAGAAACAAACGAATATAGTTACCGAAATGCGCAATGTCATGCTCGATCCTGCTAGATTACAGTCTGGACTCGAACAAGTTTTGGGGGGTGAACACTCAACGTGTACATTGCGAGGACAGAAGATAACAAGACAGCCACTTAGAATCCGAAGGATGCTAATTGTAGATACAGAAGTGTGTGGTTACATTCAAGAAGTGAATGCCACAGCATGGATGCCATCAGCATGTATATGGATAAATGGTATTGGCAGCATATGGGCATCAATAGCATGAGGGAAGTCGATGTCTAACATTCGTTAAGGACATACATGTAAGTCTCAAAGATAGGGTCGAGAGGGAGGATCCAATTACAGAAGATGAAGTATACACTATATTATTATTATAATAAAAAAAGAAGCACTAAACCTGCAAGGGCCATACAGTGCAGCAGGGCAGGGAAGGGTGAAGGGTTATTGGGTAGCAAGAGGGAGAGGGATTATTATTAGGTCATGCAGTGCAGCGGGGCAATGGATAGTGCAGGGGTAGAGGATAGCAAGAGGGAGAGGTAGAAAGGACTGTGAGGAGTGTTAGAGGCATTACCATCAAAGTTTGTGCAATAAATCAGTTGCTGTCAAAAAGTCAACGAGAGAGACTGGGTTAAAGGAGGGTCCATCAACAAGAAGCGAAGATAAAGTAAGGGCATTAGAGCGGTGATGACGTCGGTGGTAAATTTTGTGTGCTCGTTGATAGAGTGGGCAGTCCAACAGAATATGGCTTTCAGAAACTGGAACCCAACAATTCTCAGAGTGGAACAGGGCACCTCTCCATGAGATACCCACGAGTAAGACGAGTGGGGCCGATGTGAAGACGGGAGAGAGTAGTCTCCCAACCTCGATATTAATGACAAGACGGCGAGAAACCTATACATAGTTAAACAGAATGCAATTTGTTATGTAGCAGATCAGACCAACGTCGTTGCCATCGGTTGCAAAGGTGGGTAGAAATCACAGCAAAATAGTTTGTGAATGAAACTTCTCTATATGAAACTATTCATTACATTGTACATCAACATGACCGGGGACTCAGCAAAAATCAATATCTTTGTGCTTGCTAGAAATATGGTGTAACCAAAGTTGGATACGAGGAACCAGGGGATGAGGTGAATCAAATTCTTGGATAGCCTGCAAAGTACTAAGGGACTCTGAAACTACCACAAATGGCGACACAGGCATAAATGCAATATGGATAAGTGCTACTAGAATTGCATACAATTCAGCTGTAAAAATTATAGCCGAGGCTAATAAATGCCCTCATATGACGCTGTGGAAACAATCCTGCAAATCTGACACCGTCAGAAGACTTGGAACCATCGGTGTACACTGCGATGGCATGAGAATGAAACTGGAAGTGATTCAGAAAAAGAGAGTGAGAAGCAACCGTGGGCATTTGGGCTTTTGCACAAGGAAGTGGGGAAGAACAGACACGACCCGTCGGAACTTCCCAAAGGGTAGTGGAAAAGTTAGATGCTACATGAACATAGAAAGGTGGCAACCGAAGAGAAGACAAGAGCGAATGTAGACGAAGAAAAAAGGGATGGAGTAAACAGGGGAGGCAAGAAAATAAGGAACTTCTACTAACATTAGTTACCATCCTATATACGGAAAATTGCGAAGGTCATGAGAGCGAACAAAATAGCGGAGGCAATGAGCATCACGGCGATCGGTCAAGGATGGAATATTCGCCTCTGTATAGGGGCTTTCAACAGGTGGAGAGCGAAAAGCACCGAGGCATAAACGTAATACCCGGTAATGGATGGAATCAAGACTAGAAAGAGTTGCCATAACCTAGATTCGATAAAATTAGGGTAGAATGAAGTCCCCCATGAAAGATGAGCGCGAATTTTAAGGAGGTTCAGCGGGCTATGACAAGTTGCCATCAAGGAGGTAATGTGAGGTTGCCAGGATAACCGACGGTCAAGCAGAAGGCCGAAAAACCTCACATGTTCTGGGATGCACGAGCCAGACAGATACAATGGATTATCAGGGACGATAGAACGTGTAGTGAAAGTAATTTGGTGTGTTTTAGTACTAGAAAATTTAAACACATGAGTAGTGGCCCAACTGGAAACACGGTTGACCGCATGCTGGAGAGAAACTGCAAAGAGGCGACACTCAATGCCTGCACAAGTTATAGCAAAGTCATCACCATTTAGTGAAGACCAAATATTAGATGGAAGAATAGATGCCAGATCATTTATAACAAGGAGAAAAAGTGTGGTGCGCAGGACACATCTCTGGAGGACACCTTCAGCTTGGACAAAGTCCAGGGGAAGCATATTATTAACCCAAACATGGAATGTCTCTCAGATAAGAAGTTGTTAAGGAAAAATGGCAGATTCTCCTTGGAGACCTAAGGAGTGGGTCAGGGCCAAGGTGTTATATCTCCAAGTTGTGTCCTATGCCTTCTCAAGGTCAAAAAAGATAACTGAGTGGTTATTGGCAAAGACATTACGAACATACGTATTTAAGCGAAGTAGGGAGTCGGCCCTTACGAAAGCCATATTGACTAGTGGAGAGACTATTGTGTGCCTCTAAATGCCACATCAAACGTTTATTTACCAGATGTTCCATCACTTTCCAAACTGCACTGGTAGGAGCAATAGGACGATAGTGTGAGGCATCACGTCCCGTAGTACCTGGTTTGCGAAAAGGGAGAACAATGGCAGATTTCCACAGCTGAGGAAGAGCTCCTTGTGACCAAATAAGATTAAAGAGTTGTAAGAGGACTGCAAGGGCTGACTGACGTAAATGCTGGAGCATACGAATATTCCAGAAGTGTATAGGGCACATAATAAGACTCTTTTCTGATAGAAAAAAAGTCTAAGGGCTTAAACTCTTTGACAGACTTGGAGGAAAGTGAATTTGCCACTCAGTATCCATACTTTTTTCCACACTGCACTCTTAGAGGAAGCTGAAGTGACGGTAGAAACAATCTCGTCAGTAAGTGAATTTAGCGTCACAGATGACCCGGCGGGCGACCGCTCTATGCTGCTTAAAATCAATGAGTCACTCTGTGATTATATTGTACCGATATCTGCCCCACGCAGAGTGTTTCAAATGTACTGCCCGAGCACAAGCAGGAGACCACAAAGGCACTCACCTCTGAGAATACCTGCCCGAGGTTTTGGGTATAGAATGTGACGCTGCTATTAAAACTGAGGTCGAGAAGAGGTGTAAAAGCTCATCACTGGAGGACGAAGAAGGATCCACACTTAAAGCAGTTTGACGTGAGTAAAGGCCTCAACTCGCTTGATCAAATTGCCAGCGTGGGCTACGAGGAGATGGTGAATACGAAGGAAAAGTAAGGATGATTGGAAAATGATTGCTGCCATGTAAGTCGGGGAGGACAGATCAGGTAAAGTCTAGTGCAGTTGAGGAAGAGCAGACCGAGAGATCGATGCAAGAAAGAGTATGAGTACGAGGACCAAATGGGTGGGAGTACCTGTATTTAAAACATGGAAGGGGTGAGAAGCGAGAAATGCCTCTAACTGAATGCCACGGGAATCACAATGAGACCCCCTCCTCAGAGGAAATGGTGAGCATTAAAATCGCCAAGTAACAGAAGTGGTGGGGGGTAAGGAAGAAACCAGAATTGTAACATCTGGGATAGTTAATGCCCGAGAAGGAGAGAGATACAAAGAACAAATTGTATACCACTTATTCAAGTGGATGTGGGCTGCAGTGTAATGCAGCGAAGTATGAACAAAGAGCTGATGGTGTAGAATACCGGTGCATATAAGAGTGCACTTTCATTAAAGATTCCATTGGGAAAAGGATCCAATGAATATAATAAAACATAGCCCGAGATGGGGTTGACGACAGCGGAGCATAATTTGGGTTCTTGTAAATAAACACAAATAGGGGAAAACATAGACAGAAACACCTGAAGCTTACCCCAGTTACCTCTGAGGCCGCGGATATTCCACTGTAAATAAGCCAGTGGAATATCCTGTAAATAAGCCAAGAAATTGGTAAGTAGAATTGGAAAGGTTAGAAAAGTCCACATGTGGAGGCAGAGGAAAACGAACAGTGAAGGGTTGGCATGCTGCGAAGAAAGTTGTGCAGATGGAAAAGAGTGAAGAGGAGCGAAAGGAGGATGGGGGTCAGTGTACATCAATGGTTTAGTCTCTGCAATATAGTCAGAAATAGCTTCATGTATTTCAGAGGTCAAGGACGTTGTATGTGGGACAATATTGGAGATAGCAGGAGGAGGGTGAGTAAAGTTTGGGGCAATGGCGGAATTTACCAACTTAGGGGGCAGGGACGAGAGGTTAGAGGTAACTTGAGGATCTTGGAAGGAGACAGGAGAAGGAGAAACTTGAGAGGGGACAAAAGAAGATGGTGCTGTACGAGAGGGAGGATGGACCTCCACACTCAAAACGCAACAAAGAAGAAGTAAAGATCCAGGTACTGAGACTGGAAATGAAAGAGATTTACCCTTTCGGGACTTGTTGGACATTGAAGTAGAAAGGTGAGGAGAAGGAGCCGTGCAAGGTCTTGTAGACATACTACAAGCTTGCATGTGAGATGAAGATTGGAGAACAGTAGATGATGAGGTAAGAACCTCTGAGTCCAGGACTGCAAAATAATTAGATACAGAGGTGACTGTGGAAGGTGTGACAGCAAGGGAGACCGCGGGAATTCGGACCCCAGAGGTTGGGGTCTCTTAGTAACTCGAGAATAAGAAATACGGGTAAGTCTCACCTGGAGGCGTAGATGAGAGACTGCCATGGTGTAAGTAAACCTTTCTGTCTCTTTGAAACAACAGATTTCATTCAAGTAAACCTGGCAACGACGAGAATAAGATGGATGAGCTTCGTGACAATTAAGGCAAGATGTATTATTATGGTCATCGGCCCCACAGACTGAGCATTCAGCCATGGACCTGCAATATTTCACTGGATGGCCAAAACGGCAGTAATTTCTACACTGTTGTGGTGTAAGGGTCACCTGTCAGACTTCTAAACGGTGTCCCGCAACATAAAACCAATGATGGTAGCTCACGGCAGTCAAAAGTTAAGCAAGCTATATTGCAAGGATAACGTCTCCGCTCTTAGGCAGGCAGTGCATATTTGTCTACTTTAAGGATTGGGAGGTCTTGAAGCTCAAGCTGTTCCAGAATGTCAACACCACATGTCTGCAAATTGCAATGAACAATGGTATAAAATGGAATGACAGTACCACTACAAGAATTGATAGAATGATGTTTTGCAGTTGTTATAGGAATTTCATTTATTGTTGTAAAGAGAGAAAGATTATGGGCTTGGCTAGCATTCTGTACTGTGAAGATTCGTGCACTGCTCTTGACTTCATGAAACGGAATATTACGACCAACATGGCTTAGGAGCGCCTTACTGATACTATGATCAGAAAGATATTCTGAAGATGATGTCGGTTGTAGAGTGAGAAACTTCGTCCATTGTGTACTACGATGCATAGTATGTAAAGGAAGTGATTATTGTGTTGTCTTTTAAGAGTAGAGTGAGAAACATCGAAATAGTGTCATCAGAAAGTTGTGGTTGTTTAAATACAGGACCGCAGTTTGTCCGTTTTGAGGCGGGCACGCGATCCGAAAACCGTCGCACCATATGGGGAGAGGCCGGAAACATAGTCAAAGACGTGCGGAGGTCAGAGATGTCAAAAGAATCAGGCCGAGCCTCAGTATCCAGAGCGTGGGACAACGTCACTCGGAAGATATAGGGACTGTTGAAAGGTCTGAAGAATGGTCCGGTAACAAGGCAGGGTAGTCAGAGGGTACTACTACAGGAAGTGGCACAGGAGGAGGAGGTCCATGGACTTAGGAATCCATGGTTAGGTCACTCTTTTCTCCTGTTTTCAAGAAAACAAGAAAAACGGGGGAAGCGTGGAGGGGCAGCTCCCAAAGATAAAGGACCGCAAGTCTCCCCTTCTGTGCCCAAGAAGAAAACCTCAGCACTGCCGGTAGTGCAGATGTAGCATGGAACCCGTGCTATACCCTCCCAATCAAGCCAGTAAACAAGCAATTCTGGATAGCAACCTCACATCCACCGAACCAAGTCGGTGGACAAGAGGGAAGGTGATCGAAAACCCGCCACAAAGCGTAACTTCGGCCACCACCACCTGGAATCCGACAGGCAGCCTCCAGAGATATACTCCTCAACTAAAAGACACCCAAAGCCTCCTCCCCGGTAAATTGGAGATTGATCGAGATCGGGATCTCTAGATGATGCAGATTCCACGGGAAATTACACTACCACCAAGGACCTCAACGGAAGGAGATGGACCCAGGAACTACTCCTCAGGTCTAGGAACTACAAAGCTTAAGGGAACAACCTGAAAGGCAGAAACAGGAAACGGAAAGTGGAGGGATGGGGAGAGGAGAAGGAAAGGGAATGGGGGATTGGGGAGTTCGGACTGAGGAATAGGACCACAAAGTCTAATTCCTCAGAAAAATAGCCTCTTCACCGCGCCAAGGAACCCCCCTTAATGATTCACTTGTTTCGTGATTTCATTAATATATGTCTTGCCGATAGGTAAAACTTGTGATTTTGGCTCAAATAGCAACGCACTTCTTGCCGAATAAGGCAAGCGAATATTTGTGTATGCAATGTTTTCGCAAAAAATCATTCTGAACCTAACGGAAAAAATATATTTCATTGTATTTATTATTAAATTATTGTAAACTTATCCAAAATATATTTAGGCAAGTTTTCTAGGGTTCTTTTGGTACAAAATCATTAATGTTTACATTAACATAAACGTATAGGAAAAATTTAGAAAGGATTTAATTTTAAATGAGTTCTTGCTAATTGACTAATTTTACCTATTCGGCACGACATATATATATATTCTCATCCTACACATACATAAATATTGCAGAATATTTTACCTACCTCGGCTTCCAACAACAGATACACACTGAATGCACTGAAGGCACCGCTTTCTGCAACATAGTTAATTTTTCATTCCTTAAAGTAATTAAGGTATTTAGCAAATACACTGTGTTATTTAAGATGAGTTGTGAAATAAACATTCCCTAGTATATTGAACAGTCATAATAAATTTAAAAATACATTGGAAAATATCGGGATCGGTATAGACCGAGAATTGGGAATATGTAGATATTTCGAGTATTGAACATTTTCTCCTTTGATAACAACTCATCTTTGTGTCAACAAGTATTATTTATTTTTACCTTCGGCAGCTGGACACAGAGAATCTGTCTCGTCTTAACTCCATCTCCAACATCTCCGAGTTCGTGGGGATGTTCGACCTGCCACTGCCAGCAGAGGACGCCGTCGCCACCAGATTCGGAGGTTTATCGGGTAAGCTTTGTTCATGGTTCCTTATCACACTGATTCTATTATTTAGTAATGGATTATAAAGTTATTCGTAAAACAAAGAACTACAGGAATAAGAAAAATGCATATAAACAGCAGCATACATAAGGGCAATTACCAATAGACCTCTGACTGTATTGAAGAAGGCGCTGGACAAGTAACTTAAGTTACTTCTCGACTAACCGGGATGTTGTTTGTACGTCATTTTGCTTGCGGCCAGCAATAACAGCCTGGTTGATCAGGCTCTGATCCACCACGAGGCCTGGTGGTACACATCACAGCTGCTCATCTTATTACCGACACCGATATTTTCCTACATTTTTCGTTTTTAAAATTACTATGAGTATCTTCTGTATAAAAGAAAATATTTTATTGCTCATTAGCTAAACATTAAATAAATTAATTTCCCTGAGATGTCATTCATCATTACTTACAATGTGAAAAAAATCTGAAGGTTTAAGGGCCCTTAAAACCCTTAAAGAGCTTCTGAAGGAGCCCCGTCCTCCTTATTAAAAATTATAACATAATAAGAAAAACAGCTTTATTAAATATAAATAAATAACTTAAAATATAAAATATTTAACCAATTAACTATGAAATAGTGGTAACTGAAGCAATTGATGAAAATTAAATGATAAATAAATCAAATGAAGAAGTGTAATGTGTACAAAAAGATCTTCCGAGTGGCGGTGTTATGGCAAGGCTCACAGGAATGGCTGGCGTGTAATGGGACGCTGGAGAGTGTGAAATGAGGTCACAGGAGGTCGTGACTATTGTGAGGTCCAGCACCAGACGGTTACAATGCTTATGAAGGTGTGAAGCTAACGGCTTAGGCAACTGAGTTAGCTGCCGGTTGTAATAGTCAACTGGAACTCGGCAACTGAGTATAAATAACAAGGTAAGTTCCTCTATGTTGCTGAGATAGCAACTCTGTCATCTTGGTATAGAAAGAGTTATCAAGCAAGGCTTTTGACTTGCCCAGTAGGGTAACAGCAGTATCTCGTGATGAGCCAGGAGTGTAGATCCAAAGCAAAGGTTAAGGAACAGTAGAGTTCCCAAGATGAGGCCTTTGACAAGATCGTGGACCTGCACAGTACAGTTTTCATAAAGTAGTGGACTGGTAGACCAGAGATGAAGGAACAGCAGTTCCCAAGATTTCAAGTTCTTTTGTTTCTGATCTATTATTACATTTAGGGGCTCTGGTGGCCTGGTGGTTAACGCTCTCGCTTCACACGGTGAGGGCCTGGGTTCGATTCCCAGCCAGAGTAGAAACATTGGACGTGTTTCTTTCCACCTGTTGTCTATGTTCCCCATCAGTAAGATAAGATAAGATAAGATTTCGTTCGGATTTTTAACCCCGGAGGGTTAGCCACCCAGGATAACCCAAGAAAGTCAGTGCGTCATCGAGGACTGTCTAACTTATTTCCATTGGGGTCCTTAATCTTGTCCCCCAGGATGCGACCCACACCAGTCGACTAACACCCAGGTACCTATTTGCTGCTAGGTGAACAGGACAACAGGTGTAAGGAAACGTGTCGAAATGTTTCCACCCGCCGGGAATCGAACCCGGGCCCTCCGTGTGTGAAGCGGGAGCTTTAGCCACCAGGCCACCGGGTGTTAGTCGACTGGTGTGGGTCGCATCCTGGGACACTGACCTAAGGAGGCCTGGTCACAGACCGGGCCGCGGGGGCGTTGACCCCCGGAACTCTCTCCAGGTAAACTCCAGGTAAACATCAAGGCAGCTCGTCACCGGTGGGTGAGCCTTACCATCAAGAAAGGCTGACAAGGAGTCAGTCACATGACAGGCTGAAGGCCATTAAAATAAATGGTGAATAAATATTACCTTTTAACGTAATTTTACTTAAGTCCGGATAAATTAAAAAAAAAAAAAACTAACAATGTATCTCTTGTCTATGAAATTAAGAAAGCAAAAACTAAACATTAAATATTGAAGAGTGGATGAGAGTGGATGAGTGATGAGAGCAGGAAGCCAAGTGACGCTGTTCCGCGAGGGTCCGTTGTTGCCTCTCACCGGGTGGATGAAGGTAGGGGGAGGGGGAAGTTAACTGCTCACATACCTCTCTCTGAACAGTCATACTACCAGTCATTCTGTCTTCCACTCTTATCTAATGAACTTTTCCCCCTCACAAAACTAACTTCATGATTATGATGACAATGTAATCAGAAATATATTAAGAAAATATAAGTTTGAACAAATTTCATTTACATTAAATATTAAATAAATAATCCATCACTCATAATGGTGTTAACTAAAGGTGTAAAAAAATAAAAATTGAGGAAAAAAAAAACGTACTTTGTTGTAGTAACTGACGAAAATCAAAATCTATAGTATAGTTCTAAACTTCAGGTAAGATTTGTCAATAAACATGACAAGTATTTCCTGATGCGGGTCTTAGTTGTATGATGACCCGCCGCTGGAGCTTTTGGTCATCTGACCGAGACCTTTCCCTGGCTTACCATTCACCAAAATACATCTAGTTAATTTTTAGGTCTTATTGTACATAAGTATTGCTTGTTTTTAACTTCATGTGTTAAATAATAGATTATTTCCTATTTTTCAGTGTTTTTACTTCAATGTTCAAAAAAAATTAAAATTAGTATAAATATGTAAGTTTATTCAGTTTAGTACTGAAAGAAGCTACATGAAATTTATCTATCAGAAAATGATTATGATAGTCATAATTTTTAAATAAATCTATTATTTAACACATGAAGTTGAAAACAAGCAATACTTATGTACATTAAGACCTAAAATTAACTAGATGTATTTTGGTGGTTGGGCGATCCCAGGAAGGTGTGTCAGTGTTACCTGACCTTGTACATCAGTAGACGATCCCAGGAAGGTATGTCAGTATTACCTGACCTTGTACATCAGTAGACGATCCCAGGAAGGTATGTCAGTATTACCTGACCTTGTTCATCAGTAGACGATCCCAGGAAGGTATGTCAGTATTACCTGACCTTGTACATCAGTAGACGATCCCAGGAAGGTATGTCAGTATTACCTGACCTTGTACATCAGTAGACGATCCCAGGAAGGTATGTCAGTATTACCTGACCTTGTACATCAGTAGACGATCCCAGGAAGGTATGTCAGTATTACCTGACCTTGTACATCAGTAGACGATCCCAGGAAGGTATGTCAGTATTACCTGACCTTGTACATCAGTAGACGATCCCAGGAAGGTGTGTCAGTATTACCTGACCTTGTACATCAGTAGACGATCCCAGGAAGGTATGTCAGTATTACCTGACCTTGTACATCAGTAGACGATCCCAGGAAGGTATGTCAGTATTACCTGACCTTGTACATCAGTAGACGATCCCAGGAAGGTATGTCAGTATTACCTGACCTTGTACATCAGTAGACGATCCCAGGAAGGTATGTCAGTATTACCTGACCTTGTACATCAGTAGACGATCCCAGGAAGGTGTGTCAGTGTTACCTGACCTTGTACATCAGTAGACGATCCCAGGAAGGTATGTCAGTATTACCTGACCTTGTACATCAGTAGACGATCCCAGGAAGGTATGTCAGTATTACCTGACCTTGAACATCAGTAGACGATCCCAGGAAGGTATGTCAGTATTACCTGACCTTGTACATCAGTAGACGATCCCAGGAAGGTATGTCAGTATTACCTGACCTTGTACATCAGTAGACGATCCCAGGAAGGTATGTCAGTATTACCTGACCTTGTACATCAGTAGACGATCCCAGGAAGGTATGTCAGTATTACCTGACCTTGAACATCAGTAGACGATCCCAGGAAGGTATGTCAGTATTACCTGACCTTGTACATCAGTAGACGATCCCAGGAAGGTATGTCAGTATTACCTGACCTTGTACATCAGTAGACGATCCCAGGAAGGTGTGTCAGTATTACCTGACCTTGTACATCAGTAGACGATCCCAGGAAGGTGTGTCAGTATTACATGACCTTGTACATCAGTAGACGATCCCAGGAAGGTGTGTCAGTATTACATGACCTTGTACATCAGTAGACGATCCCAGGAAGGTGTGTCAGTATTACCTGACCTTGTACATCAGTAGACGATCCCAGGAAGGTGTGTCAGTATTACATGACCTTGTACATCAGTAGACGATCCCAGGAAGGTATGTCAGTATTACCTGACCTTGTACATCAGTAGACGATCCCAGGAAGGTATGTCAGTATTACCTGACCTTGTACATCAGTAGACGATCCCAGGAAGGTATGTCAGTATTACCTGACCTTGTACATCAGTAGACGATCCCAGGAAGGTATGTCAGTATTACCTGACCTTGTACATCAGTAGACGATCCCAGGAAGGTGTGTCAGTATTACCTGACCTTGTACATCAGTAGACGATCCCAGGAAGGTATGTCAGTATTACCTGACCTTGTACATCAGTAGACGATCCCAGGAAGGTATGTCAGTATTACCTGACCTTGTACATCAGTAGACGATCCCAGGAAGGTATGTCAGTATTACCTGACCTTGTACATCAGTAGACGATCCCAGGAAGGTATGTCAGTATTACCTGACCTTGTACATCAGTAGACGATCCCAGGAAGGTGTGTCAGTGTTACCTGACCTTGTACATCAGTAGACGATCCCAGGAAGGTATGTCAGTATTACCTGACCTTGTACATCAGTAGACGATCCCAGGAAGGTATGTCAGTATTACCTGACCTTGAACATCAGTAGACGATCCCAGGAAGGTATGTCAGTATTACCTGACCTTGTACATCAGTAGACGATCCCAGGAAGGTATGTCAGTATTACCTGACCTTGTACATCAGTAGACGATCCCAGGAAGGTATGTCAGTATTACCTGACCTTGTACATCAGTAGACGATCCCAGGAAGGTATGTCAGTATTACCTGACCTTGAACATCAGTAGACGATCCCAGGAAGGTATGTCAGTATTACCTGACCTTGTACATCAGTAGACGATCCCAGGAAGGTATGTCAGTATTACCTGACCTTGTACATCAGTAGACGATCCCAGGAAGGTGTGTCAGTATTACCTGACCTTGTACATCAGTAGACGATCCCAGGAAGGTGTGTCAGTATTACATGACCTTGTACATCAGTAGACGATCCCAGGAAGGTGTGTCAGTATTACATGACCTTGTACATCAGTAGACGATCCCAGGAAGGTGTGTCAGTATTACCTGACCTTGTACATCAGTAGACGATCCCAGGAAGGTGTGTCAGTATTACATGACCTTGTACATCAGTAGACGATCCCAGGAAGGTATGTCAGTATTACCTGACCTTGTACATCAGTAGACGATCCCAGGAAGGTATGTCAGTATTACCTGACCTTGTACATCAGTAGACGATCCCAGGAAGGTATGTCAGTATTACCTGACCTTGTACATCAGTAGACGATCCCATGAAGGTGTGTCAGTATTACCTGACCTTGAACATCAGTAGACGATCCCAGGAAGGTATGTCAGTATTACCTGACCTTGTACATCAGTAGACGATCCCAGGAAGGTATGTCAGTATTACCTGACCTTGTACATCAGTAGACGATCCCAGGAAGGTGTGTCAGTATTACCTGACCTTGTACATCAGTAGACGATCCCAGGAAGGTATGTCAGTATTACCTGACCTTGTACATCAGTAGACGATCCCAGGAAGGTATGTCAGTATTACCTGACCTTGTACATCAGTAGACGATCCCAGGAAGGTGTGTCAGTATTACCTGACCTTGTACATCAGTAGACGATCCCAGGAAGGTGTGTCAGTATTACCTGACCTTGTACATCAGTAGACGATCCCAGGAAGGTATGTCAGTATTACATGACCATGTACATCAGTAGACGATCCCAGGAAGGTATGTCAGTATTACCTGACCTTGTACATCAGTAGACGATCCCAGGAAGGTATGTCAGTATTACCTGACCTTGTACATCAGTAGACGATCCCAGGAAGGTATGTCAGTATTACCTGACCTTGTACATCAGTAGACGATCCCAGGAAGGTGTGTCAGTATTACCTGACCTTGTACATCAGTAGACGATCCCAGGAAGGTGTGTCAGTATTACCTGACCTTGTACATCAGTAGACGATCCCAGGAAGGTATGTCAGTATTACCTGACCTTGTACATCAGTAGACGATCCCAGGAAGGTGTGTCAGTATTACCTGACCTTGTACATCAGTAGACGATCCCAGAAAGGTCTGTCAGTATTACATGACCTTGTACATCAGTAGACGATCATAGGAAGGTATGTCAGTATTACCTGACCTTGTACATCAGTAGACGATCCCAGGAAGGTGTGTCAGTATTACATGACCTTGTACATCAGTAGACGATCATAGGAAGGTATGTCAGTATTACCTGACCTTGTACATCAGTAGACGATCCCAGGAAGGTGTGTCAGTATTACATGACCTTGTACATCAGTAGACGATCATAGGAAGGTATGTCAGTATTACCTGACCTTGTACATCAGTAGACGATCCCAGGAAGGTGTGTCAGTATTACATGACCTTGTACATCAGTAGACGATCATAGGAAGGTATGTCAGTATTACCTGACCTTGTACATCAGTAGACGATCCCAGGAAGGTGTGTCAGTATTACATGACCTTGTACATCAGTAGACGATCCCAGAAAGGTGTGTCAGTATTACATGACCTTGTACATCAGTAGACGATCATAGGAAGGTATGTCAGTATTACCTGACCTTGTACATCAGTAGACGATCCCAGGAAGGTGTGTCAGTATTACATGACCTTGTACATCAGTAGACGATCATAGGAAGGTGTGTTAGTATTACCTGACCTTGTACATCAGTAGACGATCCCAGGAAGGTGTGTCAGTATTACCTGACCTTGTACATCAGTAGACGATCCCAGGAAGGTATGTCAGTATTACCTGACCTTGTACATCAGTAGACGATCCCAGGAAGGTATGTCAGTATTACCTGACCTTGTACATCAGTAGACGATCATAGGAAGGTGTGTTAGTATTACCTGACCTTGTACATCAGTAGACGATCATAGGAAGGTGTGTCAGTATTACCTGACCTTGAACATCAGTAGACGATCATAGGAAGGTGTGTCAGTATTATCATGTGGGAGTTCGACACGTGGATTAGGTAAAGAAATACACACGTAGGCTGGTAGTACGTATAATTACAGATAATGTGGAGTGCGCCCTTACAGCCGTACCTATCTCTCTGCTCTCTTAACACTGACTGACTGGCCGCCCACAGTACCCATATGTGAGAGGGTCTTTGAATAATGCCAGGTCAGCGCAATATGAGTTCAGATAGTGACTCAGGCAGAGACGGTTGGTCGTTGAGTCAACGGTACACTGGTTACTGGTAACTGGTTACTACTACTGAGAGCTCCTCGGAGATTGAAGCAATTAGCACACGAACTAAGCCAGGAAACTTGAAACGGCTGCAACAGGCTTGCAGGCTGAAGGTAGTGAGTGAGGGTAAGCGGCTGGCTGGAGGTTCACCTTTGACCCTGCCGGCTACGCACAAACAGTCTTGTAACGTCTGGAATTACCCGTAAAAACTAAATCCACGCTCCACACCGGTGCCACCATTTATCATGTGGGAGTTCAACACGTGGATTAGGTAAAGAAATACTCACGTAGGCTGGTAGTACGTATAATTACAGATAATGTGGAGTGCGCCCTTACAGCCGTACCTATCTCTCTGCTCTCTTAACACTGACTGACTGGCCGCCCACAGTACCCATATGTGAGAGGGTCTTTGAATAATGCCAGGTCAGCGCAATATGAGTTCAGATAGTGACTCAGGCAGAGACGGTTGGTGGTTGAGTCAACGGTACACTGGTTACTGGTAACTGGTTACTACTACTGAGAGTATTACCTGACCTTGAATATCAGTAGACGATCATAGGAAGGTATGTCAGTATTACCTGACCTTGAACATCAGTAGACGATCCCAGAAAGGTATGTCAGTATTACCTGACCTTATACATCAGTAGACGATCCCAGGAAGGTATGTCAGTATTACATGACCTTGTACATCAGTGGACGATCCCAGGAAGGTATGTCAGTATTACCTGACCTTGTACATCAGTAGACGATCCCAGGAAGGTATGTCAGTATTACCTGACCTTGTACATCAGTAGACGATCCCAGGAAGGTATGTCAGTATTACCTGACCTTGTACATCAGTAGACGATCCCAGGAAGGTATGTCAGTATTACCTGACCTTGTACATCAGTAGACGATCCCAAGAAGGTATGTCAGTATTACCTGACCTTGAACATCAGTAGACGATCCCAGGAAGGTATGTCAGTATTACCTGACCTTGTACATCAGTAGACGATCCCAGGAAGGTATGTCAGTATTACCTGACCTTGTACATCAGTAGACGATCCCAGGAAGGTATGTCAGTATTACCTGACCTTGTACATCAGTAGACGATCCCAGGAAGGTATGTCAGTATTACCTGACCTTGTACATCAGTAGACGAACCCAGGAAGGTATGTCAGTATTACCTGACCTTGTACATCAATGTACGTGACTATAACAATGGAGAACTCGGTATTACTTGATAATTCAGTTAATATTAGTATTGAATATTTGAAAGGAATCACAATAAGCATTCATAAGTCATGTATGGAAACTAATATCTAAATTTCTTCGGTAAAAATTGTAAATTGGGACATATAATGTCTAAATAGAAACATATACTGTCTAAGTCTAATTCACTTCTTTCAAAAAGGCCCAAGAGACCAATATCCTGAAATGCAAGAACACATTAATCTTAATGAAGTTTCTCACAGTTTGAATTATCACATTAAGAACGTGGAAGCTGTGAAGTAATCAGAAGCGTCACTCGGAAAATATAACACGAGAAGGAAGCTTTTGTTTATGTTTGACCAGCATCTTAGAAAGTTATTATGTGAAAAGGTTTGTTTCGTGTAACAAGACCCACACATGTTGTAAATACGTAAAATAACCTTAGAATGATTAATCCTAGGATAACTAGATATAGATAATTTATCCTAGGATAACCAGATAAAGTAAAACATTGTGACTTTTTTTGATCAGGAAAAAAACAATGATTAATTAAACTGGTATATCATAACATAACAACAAGAGACAAACACCAGCACATAATTTTAATGCTGCCTAAAAAAAGAATTTTGCAGTTAATGTTCAGAATCCAACAAATTTTGGTGCCTAACACAGCCTTAACACATGAAACTTTGTTGCCGTTATATACGATGCATCTGTAATTGAAGACTGATGCCGTTCACAATTATTATATCTTAATCAGTAGAAAGCCTTAAATCCGTAGGGATTATACAGCGCCTGTGGAATTTGAGGCCTTAAAATATAATTCGAGTATGGGAAAAATAAGTCAAGTTCCCTGGATCAGGAGCCTCACCGATATCAAAGGGAAAATAATGCAAAAAATTAAAATAATACTATGCTATTTTGAGGTTAAAAATGGCAGAATGGCAGATAAAAGGAGAGTTTTTTTTCAGTAATAACACGAAAATAACAATGTGGAAATTGGATTTGGAGCATTGTGCATATTACACAGTCATGCAAATTACACAAGCATTTCACAGTCATGTAAATTACACAAGCATTACACAGTCATGCAAATTATACAAGCATTACACAGGCATGCAAATTACACAAGCATTACACAGTCATGTAAATTACACAAGCATTACACAGTCATGCAAATTACACAAGCATTACACAGTCATGTAAATTACACAAGCATTACACAGTCATGTAAATTACACAAGCATTACACAGTCATGTAAATTACACAAGCATTACACAGTCATGCAAATTACACAAGAATTACACAGTCATGCAAATTACACAAGCATTACACAGTCATGTAAATTACACAAGCATTACACAGTCATGCAAATTACACAAGCATTATACAGTCATGCAAATTACACAAGCATTACACAGTCATGTAAATTACACAAGCATTACACAGTCATGTAAATTACACAAGCATTACACAGTCATGCAAATTACACAAGCATTACACAGTCATGCAAATTACACAAGCATTACACAGGCATGCAAATTACACAAGCATTACACATTCATGGAAATTACACAAGCATTACACAGTCATGCAAATTACACAAGCATTACACAGTCATGCAAATTACACACGCATTACACAGTCATGGAAATTACACAAGCATTACACAGGCATGCAAATTACACAAGCATTACACAGTCATGCAAATTACACAAGCATTACACAGTCATGCAAATTACACAAGCATTACACAGTCATGCAAATTACACAAGCATTACACAGTCATGGAAATTACACAAGCATTACACAGGCATTCAAATTACACAAGCATTACACAGTCATGCAAATTACACAAGCATTACACAGTCATGTAAATTACACAAGCATTACACAGTCATGTAAATTACACAAGCATTACACAGTCATGTAAATTACACAAGCATTACACAGTCATATAAATTACACAAGCATTACACAGTCATGTAAATTACACAAGCATTACACAGTCATGTAAATTACACAAGCATTACACAGTCATGTAAATTACACAAGCATCACACAGTCATGTAAATTACACAAGCATTACACAGTCATGTAAATTATACAAGCATTACACAGTCATGTAAATTACACAAGCATTACACAGTCATGTAAACTATACAAGCATTACACAGTCATGTAAATTACACAAGCATTACACAGTCATGTAAATTACACAAGCATTACACAGTCATGTAAATTACACAAGCATTACACAGTCATGTAAATTATACAAGCATTACACAGTCATGTAAATTACACAAGCATTACACAGTCATGCAAATTACACAAGCATTATACAGTCATGCAAATTACACAAGCATTACACAGTCATGTAAATTACACAAGCATTACACAGTCATGTAAATTACACAAGCATTACACAGTCATGTAAATTACACAAGCATCACACAGTCATGTAAATTACACAAGCATTACACAGTCATGTAAATTACACAAGCATTACACAGTCATGTAAATTACACAAGCATTACACAGTCATGTAAATTACACAAGCATTACACAGGCATGCAAATTACACAAGCATTATACAGTCATGCAAATTACACAACCATTATACAGTCATGTAAATTACACAAGCATTACACAGTCATGTAAATTACACAAGCATTACACAGTCATGTAAATTACACAAGCATTACACAGTCATGTAAATTACACAAGCATTATACAGTCATGCAAATTACACAAGCATTATACAGTCATGCAAATTACACAAGCATTATACAGTCATGCAAATTACACAACCATTATACAGTCATGTAAATTACACAAGCATTACACAGTCATGTAAATTACACAAGCATTATACAGTCATGTAAATTACACAAGCATTACACAGTCATGTAAATTACACAAGCATTATACAGTCATGCAAATTACACAAGCATTATACAGTCATGTAAATTACACAAGCATTACACAGTCATGTAAATTACACAAGCATTACACAGTCATGTAAATTATACAAGCATTACACAGTCATGTAAATTACACAAGCATTACACAGTCATGTAAATTATACAAGCATTACACAGTCATGTAAATTACACAAGCATTATACAGTCATGCAAATTACACAAGCATTACACAGTCATGTAAATTACACAAGCATTACACAGTCATGTAAATTACACAAGCATCACACAGTCATGTAAATTATACAGGCATTATACAGTCATTCAAATTACACAAGCATTACACAGTCATGTAAATTACACAAGCATCACACAGTCATGTAAATTACACAAGCATCACACAGTCATGTAAATTATACAGGCATTATACAGTCATGCAAATTACACAAGCATTACACAGTCATGTAAATTACACAAGCATCACGCAGTCATGTAAATTACACAAGCATTACACAGTCATGTAAATTACACAAGCATCACACAGTCATGTAAATTATACAGGCAGTATACAGTCATGCAAATTACACAAGCATTACACAGTCATGTAAATTACACAAGCATTACACAGTCATGTAAATTACACAAGCATCACACAGTCATGTAAATTATACAGGCATTATACAGTCATGCAAATTACACAAGCATTACACAGTCATGTAAATTACACAAGCATCACACAGTCATGTAAATTACACAAGCATTACACAGTCATGTAAATTACACAAGTATTATACAGTCATGTAAATTACACAAGTATTATACAGTCATGTAAATTACACAAGCATTATACAGTCATGCAAATTACACAAGTATTATACAGTCATGCAAATTACACAAGTATTATACAGTCATGCAAATTATACAAGCATTACACAGTCATGTAAATTACACAAGCATTACTCAGTCATGTAAATTACACAAGCATTACACAGTCATGTAAATTACACAAGCATTACACAGGCATGTAAATTACACAAGCATTACACAGTCATGTAAATTACACAAGCATTACACAGTCATGTAAATTACACAAGCATTACACAGTCATGTAAATTACACAAGCATTACACAGTCATGTAAATTACACAAGCATTACACAGTCATGTAAATTACACAAGCATTACACAGTCATGTAAATTACACAAGCATTATACAGTCATGTAAATTACACAAGCATTACACAGTCATGTAAATTACACAAGCATTACACAGTCATGTAAACTACACAAGCATTACACAGTCATGTAAATTACACAAGCATTACACAGTCATGTAAATTACACAAGCATTACACAGTCATGTAAATTACACAAGCATTATACAGTCATGTAAATTACACAAGCATTACACAGTCATGTAAATTACACAAGCATTACACAGTCATGTAAATTACACAAGCATTACACAGTCATGTAAATTACACAAGCATTACACAGTCATGTAAATTACACAAGCATTACACAGTCATGTAAATTACACAAGCATTATACAGTCATGCAAATTACACAAGCATTACACAGTCATGTAAATTACACAAGCATTACACAGTCATGTAAATTACACAAGCATTACACAGTCATGTAAATTACACAAGCATTACACAGTCATGTAAATTACACAAGCATTATACAGTCATGCAAATTACACAAGCATTACACAAACATTGAAACTTTAAAGTCGATCGAATCAAGTGTTGTTGAGTAATAATTATTTTTATAAACCGAGCGAAAATTTGGCCGAGAAAAATTTCGGTAAAATCGTCAAGTTCCTCGTTAAACTTAAATCGTCAAGTTCCTCGTTAAACTTAAATCGTCAAGTTCGTCGTTAAACTTAAATCGTCAAGTTCGTCGTTAAACTTAAATCGTCAAGTTCCTCGTTAAACTTAAATCGTCAAGTTCCTCGTTAAACTTAAATCATCAAGTTCCTCGTTAAACTTAAATCGTCAAGTTCCTCGTTAAACTTAAATCGTCAAGTTCCTCGTTAAACTTAAATCATCAAGTTCCTCGTTAAACTTAAATCGTCAAGTTCCTCGTTAAACTTAAATCGTCAAGTTCCTCGTTAAACTTAAATCATCAAGTTCCTCGTTAAACTTAAATCGTCAAGTTCCTCGATAAACTTAAATCGTCAAGTTCCTCGTTAAACTTAAAACTCCATAAATCACCAAATTTATGTTTTTTATTCAGTTTACTTTTCATCTGAGTTTTTAAAATCCTGTTTTAAATTATATTTTATTAATTAGGATTTCTTTAAAAACCTTAATTGATAAAATTGGCTAAAAATACTTTTCATTAATTAAGATAGTAGTATACCGCTAGTATACCACTAGTATACCACTAGTATACCACTAGTATACCACTAGTATACCACTAGTATACCACTAGTATACCACTAGTATACCACTAGTATACCACTAGTATATCACTAGTATACCACTAGTATACCACTAGTATATCACTAGTATACCACTAGTATACCACTAGTATATCACTAGTATACCACTAGTATATCACTAGTATATCACTAGTATATCACTAGTATATCACTAGTATACCACTAGTATATCACTAGTATATCACTAGTATATCACTAGTATATCACTAGTATATCACTAGTATATCACTAGTATACCACTAGTATATCACTAGTATACCACTAGTATATCACTAGTATATCACTAGTATACCACTAGTATACCACTAGTATATCACTAGTATACCACTAGTATACCACTAGTATATCACTAGTATATCACTAGTATACCACTAGTATACCACTAGTATATCACTAGTATACCACTAGTATACCACTAGTATATCACTAGTATACCACTAGTATACCACTAGTATATCACTAGTATACCACTAGTATACCACTAGTATACCACTAGTATACCACTAGTATACCACTAGTATACCACTAGTATACCACTAGTATACCACTAGTATACCACTAGTATATCACTAGTATACCACTAGTATACCACTAGCATACCACTAGTATATCACTAGTATACCACTAGTATACCACTAGTATACCACTAGTATACCACTAGTATATCACTAGTATACCACTAGTATACCACTAGAATACCACTAGCATACCACTAGTATACCACTAGTATACCACTAGTATACCACTAGTATACCACTAGTATACCACTAGTATAACACTAGTATACCACTAATATACCACTAGTATACCGCTAGTATACCACTAGCATACCACTAGCATACCACTAGTATACCACTAGTATACCGCTAGTATACCACTAGTATACCACTAGTATACCGCTAGTATACCACTAGCATACCACTAGCATACCACTAGTATACCACTAGTATACCGCTAGTATACCACTAGTATACCACTAGCATACCACTAGCATACCACTAGTATACCACTAGTATACCGCTAGTATACCACTAGTATACCGCTAGTATACCACTAGTATACCACTAGTATACCACTAGCATACCACTAGTATACCACTAGTATACCACTAGTATACCGCTAGTATACCACTAGTATACCACTAGCATACCACTAGTATACCACTAGTATACCACTAGTATACCGCTAGTATACCACTAGTATACCACTAGCATACCACTAGTATACCACTAGTATACCACTAGCATACCGCTAGTATACCAGTAGTATACCGCTAGTATACCGCTAGTATACCGCTAGTATACCACTAGTATACCACTAGTATACCGCTAGTATACCACTAGTATACCACTAGTATACCGCTAGTATACCGCTAGTATACCGCTAGTATACCACTAGTATACCACTAGTATACCACTAGTATACCACTAGTATACCGCTAGTATACCACTAGTATACCACTAGTATACCGCTAGAATACCACTATTATACCACTAGTATACCACTAGTATACCGCTAGTATACCACTAGTATACCGCTAGTATACCACTAGCATACCACTAGTATACCACTAGTATACCGCTAGTATACCACTAGTATACCACTAGTATACCGCTAGTATACCAATAGTATACCACTAGTGTACCACTAGTATACCGCTAGTATACCACTAGAATACCACTAGTATACCACTAGTATACCACTAGTATACCGCTACTATACCACTAGTATACCGCTAGTATACCACTAGCATACCACGAGTATACCGCTAGTATACCACTAGTATACCACAAGCATACCACTAGTATACCACTAGTATACCACTAGCATACCACTAGTATACCGCTAGTATACCACTAGTATACCACTAGCATACCACTAGTATACCACTAGTATACCACTAGCATACCACTAGTATACCACTAGTATACCACTAGTATACCGCTAGTATACCACTAGTATACCACTAGCATACCACTAGTATACCACTAGTATACCGCTAGTATACCACTAGTATACCGCTAGTATACCACTAGTATACCACTAGTATACCACTAGTATACCACTAGTATACCACTAGTATACCACTATTATACCACTAGTATACCGCTAGTATACCACTGGTATACCACTAGTATACCACTAGTATACCACTAGTTTACTGCTAGTATACCACTAGTATACCGCTAGTATACCACTAGTATACCACTAGTAAACCACTAGTATACCGCTAGTATACCACTAGTATACCACTAGTATACCGCTAGTATACCACTAGTATACCACTAGTATACCACTAGTATACCACTAGCATACCACTAGTATATCACTAGTATACCATTAGTATTCCACTAGTATACCACTAGTATACCGCTAGTATACCACTAGTATACCACTAGCATACCACTAGTATACCACTAGTATACCACTAGCATACCACTAGTATACCACTAGCATACCACTAGTATACCGCTAGTATACCACTAGTATACCACTAGTATACAACTAGTATACCACTAGTATACCGCTAGTATACCACTAGTATACCACTAGCATACCACTAGTATACCACTAGCATACCACTAGTATACCACTAGTATACCACTAGCATACCACGAGTATACCGCTAGTATACCACTAGTATACCACTAGCATACCACTAGTATACCACTAGTATACCACTAGCATACCACTAGTATACCGCTAGTATACCACTAGTATACCACTAGCATACCGCTAGTATACCACTAGTATACCACTAGCATACCACTAGTATACCACTAGTATACCACTAGCATACCACTAGTATACCACTAGTATACCACTAGCATACCACTAGTATACCACTAGTATACCACTAGCATATTGCTAGTATACCAGTAGTATACCGCTAGTATACCGCTAGTATACCGCTAGTATACCACTAGTATACCACTAGTATACCACTAGTATACCACTAGTATACCTCAAGTATACCGCTAGTATACCACTAGTATACCACTAGTATACCACTAGTATACCGCTAGTATACCACTAGTATACCACTAGTATACCACTAGTATACCACTAGTATACCGCTAGTATACCACTAGTATACCACTAGTATACCACTAGTATACCACTAGTATACCACTAGTATACCACTATTATACCGCTAGTACACCACTAGTATACCACTAGTATACCACTAGTATACCACTATTATACCACTAGTATACCGCTAGTATACCACTAGTATACCACTAGTATACCGCTAGTATACCACTAGTATACCGCTAGTATACCACTAGTATACCACTAGTATACCACTAGTATACCGCTAGTATACCACTAGTATACCACTAGTATACCACTAGTATACCACTAGTATACCACTAGTATACCACTAGTATACCGCTAGTATACCACTAGTATGCCACTATTATACCACTAGTATACCGCTAGTATACCACTAGTATACCACTAGTATACCACTAGTATACCACTAGTATACCACTAGTATACCGCTAGTATACCACTAGTATGCCACTATTATACCACTAGTATACCGCTAGTATACCACTAGTATACCACTAGTATACCACTAGTATGCTGCTAGTATACCACTAGTATACCGCTAGTATACCACTAGTATACCACTAGTATACCACTAGTATACCGCTAGTATACCACTAGTATACCACTAGTATACCGCTAGTATACCACTAGTATACCACTAGTATACCACTAGCATACCACTAGTATATCACTAGTATACCACTAGTATACCACTAGTATACCACTAGTATACCGCTAGTATACCACTAGTATACCACTAGCATACCACTAGTATACCACTAGTATACCACTAGCATACCACTAGTATACCACTAGCATACCACTAGTATACCGCTAGTATACCACTAGTATACCACTAGTATACCACTAGTATACCACTAGTATACCGCTAGTATACCACTAGTATACCACTAGCATACCACTAGTATACCACTACCATACCACTAGTATACCACTAGTATACCACTAGCATACCACTAGTATACCGCTAGTATACCACTAGTATACCACTAGCATTCCACTAGTATACCACTAGTATACCACTAGCATACCACTAGTATACCGCTAGTATACCACTAGTATACCACTAGCATACCGCTAGTATACCACTAGTATACCACTAGCATACCACTAGTATACCACTAGTATACCACTAGCATACCACTAGTATACCACTAGTATACCACTAGCATACCACTAGTATACCACTAGTATACCACTAGCATACCACTAGTATACCACTAGTATACCACTAGCATACCACTAGTATACCACTAGTATACCACTAGCATACCACTAGCATACCACTATTATACCACTAGCATACCACTAGTATACCACTAGTGTACCACTAGCATACCACTAGTATACCACTAGTATACCACTAGCATACCACTAGTATACCACTAGTATACCACTAGCATACCACTAGTATACCATTAGTATACCACTAGTATACTACTAGCATACCACTAGTATACCACTAGTATACCACTAGCATACCACTAGCATACCACTAGTATACCACTAGTATACCACTAGCATACCACTAGTATACCACTAGCATACCACTTGTATACCACTAGTATACCACTAGCATACCACTAGTATACCACTAGTATACCACTTGTATACCACTAGCATACCACTAGTATACCACTAGTATATCACTAGTTATACCACTAGTATACCACTAGTATACCACTAGCATACCACTAGTATACCACTAGTATACCTCTAGTATATCACTAGTTGTACCACTAGTATACTAGTATACCAATAGTATACTAGTATACCACTAGTATACCACTAGTATACCACTAGTATACCATTAGTATACCACTAGTATACCACTAGTTTACCACTAGTTTTACCACTAGTATACCACTAGTATATCGCGAGTTGTACCACTAGTATACCACTAGTATACAACTAGTATACTACTAATATACCACTAGTATACTACTAATATACCACTAGTATACCACTAGTATACCACTAGTATACTACTAATATACCACTAATATACCACTAATATACCACTAGTATACAACTAGTATACTACTAATATACCACTAGTATACCACTAGTATACCACTAATATACCACTAGTATACTACTAGTATACCACTAGTATACCACTAGTATACCACTAGTATACCACTAATTTACCACTAGTATACCACTAATATACCACTAGTATACCACTAGTATACCACTAGTATACCACTAGTATACCACTAGAATACAACTAGTATACTACTAATATACCACTAGTATACCACTAGTATACAACTAGTATACTTCTAATATACCACTAGTATACCACTAGTATACCACTAGTATACCACTAGTATACCACTAGTATACCACTAGTATACAACTAGTATACTACTAATATACCACTAATATACCACTAGTATACCACTAATGTACCACTAATATACCACTAGTATACCACTAGTATACCACTAGTATACCACTAGTATACCACTAGTATACAACTAGTATACTACTAATATACCACTAGTATACCACTAGTATACAACTAGTATACTACTAATATACCACTAGTATACCACTAGTATACCACTAGTATACCACTAGTATACCACTTACAACTAGCATAACAGTAGTATACAACAATTTACTTAATAAAACTGGCTTACTAAAATTTTTAACTTAAAAGTGATTGACGAGTTGTAATTTATTAAAATCCACCAATGATTAAAGTTTGAAGCCGATCAGAAAAGTCATTCTCGAGTAACTGATCTGATTCCAACGATTTTTAGCTTTTTAATTCTTTTCAATAAAATTTCATATTTGCAGCTATTTTGACTAAACTTATTAAATAATGCATTTTCAGTAATATTTGAACCAATCAGAAGAAACATTCGAAAGTTACAAAATAAAAGAAATGAATATCCATGTTTATTCAATTAAATTGGCAGACTGGAAGTTTTTGCCATCCAATGGCAGTTTAAGCCTTGTCTCCAGGATACAATGTTGTTGTTTTGTTTATTAACACATCCGGTGGTTCCCACTCCATCACTGTCTTGTTATAGGTGTGTCTTCACTACACTTAAAAAACTGCAACATAACTCCACCCCTCCTTCAGAGTGCCGGCACTGTGCTTCCCATCTCCAGGACTCAAGTCCGGCTATATGGTTTCCCTGTATTCTTTCATATATGTTACTTTGCTCACACTCCAACAGCACGTCCAGTCATGAAAACCGTTTGTCTCCGCTCGCTCCTATCTAACATTCTCACGCGTGCTTGCTCGAAGTCCAAGCCCCTCACACACAAAACCTCCTTTATCCCCTCCTTCCAACCTTTCCTAGGCCGACCCCTACTCGTACCCCGTCTTCCTTCCACTAAAGATTTATATGCCCTCCAAGTCATTCAGTTGTGTTCCATCCTCTCTAAATGTCCAAACCATCTCAACAACCCCTACTCTGCCCTCTGGATAATACTTTTAGAAACTCCGCACCTACTAATCTCCAAGTTATGGATTCTTTGCATTATATTCACACAGCACATTGCCCTTACGCACGCCCTCTCCTCTCCCTCCAGCCTTCTGTTTGTCGCAACATTTACACCCATACTTTACACCCATATAAGAGCGGTGGTACCACTGTACTCTCATACATTCCCTTCTTTATAGATGAAAATTAGACACATATGCAACAACTGGGTGTCATTAATGTAGACGTTTCGCCATCCAGTGGTTTTATCAATACAAATTCTAGGACATAATTTGAAGACAGTAGAACTATACGCAAAAGATGAGGTAATCAGTCCCTCAACCTTGGAGGTGTGAAGAGCACCGTAGTTGTGAAGAATCCTGTCGGTATTGTATTGCGAGGCAGGTCCAACTCACACCCACCCACGCCCACTCATGTATTTATCTAACCTATTTTTTAAAACTACACAAGGTTTTCGCTTCGATGACGCTACTTGGGAGTTCTTTCCACTCATCCACAACTCTGTTACGAAACAAGTGCTTTTCTATATCTTTTCTGAATCAAATTTTTTCTAACTTGAAACCATTGCCTCGAGTCCTATCTTGGTTAGTTATTTTCGAATTTCTGATGCATGGGATCATCTTTGTCATCCTCCTTCGTACGTTCTCCAGTGCATTTATACAATTTCTGTAATACAGTGACCAGAACTGTGCAGCATAATCTAAATGAGGCCTAACCAACGATGTATACAGTTGACGAATAACCTGCAAACTCCTGTTATACTTTTTGGTATGAAGCCAAGAATTCTATTCGATTTATTCGAATACTTATGCACTGTTTGCCCAACTTTAGATTTATACTAACCAGAACTCCCAAATCTTTTTTGCACTCAGATATATTAAGATCTACATTTTTTAGTTTATGTGTATAATGGTTATTTTCCTTTCCAACTCTTTGAACTTTGCATTTGTCTGTTAAACTGCATCTGTTACTTCACCGACCACTGCAGCAGTCTGTTCAGATCTTCCTGGAGCACTCTAGTGTCCTCGTCAAAATCATTTCAACGGCCTACTTGCAAGTCATCGGCAAACTTGCTATGTTGCTATTTATACCCTCATCAATATCGTTCATGTAAATTGTGAACAACAAGGGGCCCAACACTGACCTCCATGGAACACCGCTTGTGCTTGTGATGCTTCTCCATTCCTAATTCTCCCCATTTATGCAAATTCTCTGTTGCCTATCTCTCAGCCACGCTTCTGTCCAGGAAAAAAAAAAGTTCTCCTCCTATTCCATATACCTAAACTTTTCTGAGAAGCCTCGATTTGGAATTCTATCAAGAGCTATACTTAAGTCCATATACACAATATCGTATTCATTACCATGATCTACCTCCTCAAATACCTTAGTGAAAAAGTACAGTGGAACCTCTGGTCACGAACGCTTCCGAACACGAACATATCAGTTCACGACCAAAATATTAGCCAATTTTTTGCATCTGGTCACGAACACATAATTGGGTGACGAACAAACACAGCCGCGCCAATTTTCACATTCCTTAAAAAACTGCAACATAACTCCACCCAATTTTCCCCACCGTGATATTTCGGATTAGCAATGTTTTATAAGCAGGTAGTGCTGAAACAGCTTTTAGCAATGCCAATACCCGGCTAGGGCTTGCCATATATGATTTTTGGTAAATATTTTTTTCTCAGTTGTTTGTTGGGCTATCTTATTGAAACTTGGGGAATGTATGATGGAAATGAAAGAATTTTTTTATTTTTATTAACACATTGGCCGATTCCCACCAAGGCAGGGTGGCCCACCAAGGCAGGGTGGCCCACCAAGGCAGGGTGGCCCACCAAGGCAGGGTGGCCCACCAAGGCAGGGTGGCCCACCAAGGCAGGGTGGCCCGACAAAAATAAAAACTTTCATCATTCACTCCATCACTGTCTTGCCAGAAGGGTGCTTTACACTACAGTTATAAAACTGCAACATTAACACCTCTCCTTCAGAGTGTAGACACTGTACTTCCCATCTCCAGGACTCAAGTCCGGCCTGCCGGTTTTCCTGAACCCCTTCATAAATGTTACTTTGCTCACACTCCAACAGCACATCAAGTATTAAATGAAAGAAATCGGACGATAAATAACGGAGTTCACTGGTCAGCCATTAGATGCCCCTTAAAACTCTTAGGACTCGTGCAATGTTAGTTTTCTCTGCTGTTCAAGGTTTTTCTGTGTTATAGTTTACTGTCACCCTGGGCTTTTTATGGTATAATTATCTATTTTTGTGCTTAAAAAATCATAAAAAATAATATTTACATGCAGTTCGTAGGGGTCTGGAACTGATTAATCGTATTTACCTACAATCCAATGGAGAAATTAGGTTCGGATCACGACAAAATCGGGTTGCGACCAGAGTTTTGGAACTAATTATGGACGTGACCAGAGGTTCCACTCTAAGTAAATTCATAAGGCATGAACGCCCTTTGTAAAACCCGTACTGAGATTCATTAATCAATTTAGGTGGCTTTGAACAGCCTCGGCAATTGTAGATTCCATCAATTTTCCCACTATAGAAGTTAGGTTTATTGGTCTATAGTTTTAAGTCAGGACTTGTCTATTGATTTGTAGATAGATAATACATTTGTTATTTTCCACTTATCTGGCATTTTGCCAGTTTGTAGAGACATGTTGACAACACTAGCCAAAGCTTTACTAAGTTCCTCCTTATGTTCTTTTAAAACCCTTGCCAACAATTAATCAGAACCTGGGGATTTGTTAGGCTTTAATTTACTTATTTGTTTGAGAACCACATCACTAGCGTCCTGTTCTGTATAATTTATTATTTCTGGAATCTTACTAGTATCTTCCTGCGTAGAAAGTGGGAGAATATAAAAATATAAAAATCTATACGTTTCTTTATCATTTTCGGTGAGCTGACTTAAGTAACTTTTGAGAAAACTTATCTTGTCCCTAATCTTACTTCTATATACCTTAAAGAAAATTTTTGGGTTAATCTTCGAATCCCTTGCGACTTTAACATCATAATTTTTTTGCTTTTCTTTTGTTTTTATTTTTCCCTTTAACTGAATATACTTATTTCCTAACTGCCCTTCTCCTTTTTATATTAGCCTGAAAATGCCTCTCTCTTTTGACCAATGAGATGTTTTAATCTATAGTTTATACATTTAGGATCATTTTTTATTTTATCTAATTTCCTTATTTGGAACATAAGTAGTCTGAGCAGCTATAACTATGTTTTGAAAAATGTCATATGGGTAACCGTCACCACCTACCTGACCCATAGTCAGGTCATTCCAGTTTCACCCATCCGAGTAATTTCTCAGTCCTAGGAAATCAGCCAAGCGCAAGTCAGGGACAGAGACTTGATTATAGCAATTCGGGTAATTCCATCATATATCGATAACTCAGTGATTTGTCATCGCTTTCCCCAACCTCATCATTATTAATTAGTGATTCCTTGTTGGCAAGATCCAAATCAAGCAGGTTATTTCCTCTAGTCGCTTCCGTCACAAACTGTTTTAAAAAGTAATCCTGAATCGTATCAGGAAAGTCTTCGGACTCAAGATTTCATGTAAAACTGCTCCATTTAATTTGTCTAAAGTTAAAATCTCCCATTAACATAACAATTTCGTAGCTAGATGCCTTGTGAATTTCGTCAAATAGAAGTTTACAGAACTCCCTATCAAGATGGGCCTGTAAATCACCCCCAACGAACATGAACACCTTGTTAACCAAAGATCTCAACCCACGTCTCTGCAACCGCACTATCAAATGCAACTTCACACGACGACAAATCCAAGATTTTATGAAACACTTGATTAAAAACTTCGATAACTATGCACATCTCATGTACCTACCAAGTGTTTAAAAATGTCAAGAAATCGTTATTCTAGCGATCCTCATCGTAACTCTCAATTGCCCAGCTGCTGAGTTAATCCTTGACTCTCTACAACTGAAGACACTTCTCCACGGCGCTGTTCTTCACCTATACTGACTGCCTAGATGTTTCCTATTCTGAGTTACTTTTTTACTCTCGTATCATTTTAAGCGACCTAGGTCCCAGGAACGAAACATATTCAATAAAGCTTTCCTAAGTGCATGCATTGATATCCTTTCATCCATATTGTCAGTAACGTTACACCTACTTCCAGATACCCAAGAGTTGGCGAGCATGGCTAACTGTAAGCCTGAGTTGAAGACTGTTGCACTGGACCTGCCCGCGGAGGCCAATACTATGTTCTTCCCCACATGTGTCAGACTGGAGCAGTGTGGTGGCTGCTGCTATGGTCCTCTCCTGACCTGTATTCCCAGTGTCACCAAGGTCGTCAAGTTGAAGGTGAGTCACACACACACACACACACCTAGCAATGGGCTAGTAACCCCTTCTCCTGTAGACATTTACTAAAAATGAGAAGAAGAAAAACTTTATAAAACTGGGATGCTTGAATGTGCGTGGATGTAGTGCGGATGACAAGAAACAGATGATTGCTGATGTTATGAATGAAAAGAAGTTGGATGTCCTGGCTCTAAGCGAAACAAAGCTGAAGGGGGTAGGAGAGTTTCAGTGGGGGGAAATAAATGGAATTAAATCTGGAGTATCTGAGAGAGTTAGAGCAAAGGAAGGGGTAGCAGTAATATTGAAGGATCAGTTATGGAAGGAGAAAAGAGAATATGAATGTGTAAATTCAAGAATTATGTAGATTAAACTAAAGGTTGGATGCAAAAAGTTGGTCATAATAAGCGTGTAGGCACCTGGAGGAGAGAGGAATGTAGAGGAGAGAGAGAGAGATTTTGGGAGATGTTAAGTGAATGTATAGGAGCCTTTGAACCAAGTGAGAGAGTAATTGTGGTAGGGGATCTGAATGCCAAAGTAGGAGAAACTTTTAGAGAGGGTGTGGTAGGTAAGTTTGGGGTGCCAGGTGTAAATGATAATGGGAGCCCTTTGATTGAACTTTGTATAGAAATGGGTTTAGTTATAGGTAATACATATTTTAAGAAAAAGAGGATAAGTATACAAGATATGATGTAGGGCGAAATGACAGTAGTTTGTATTGGTAGATAAAAGACTGTTGAGTAGACTTCAGGATGTACATGTTTATAGAGGGGCCACAGATATATCAGATCACTTTCTAGTTGTAGCTACACTGAGAGTAAAAGGTAGATGGGATACAAGGAGAATAGAAGCATCAGGGAAGAGAGAGGTGAAGGTTTATAAACTAAAAGAGGAGGCAGTTAGGGTAAGATATAAACACCTATTGGAGGATAGATGGGCTAATGAGAGCATAGGCAATGGAGTCGAAGAGGTATGGGGTAGGTTTAAAAATGTAGTGTTAGAGTGTTCAGCAGAAGTTTGTGGTTACAGGAAAGTGGGTGCGGGAGGGAAGAGGAGCGATTGGTGGAATGATGATGTAAAGAGAGTAGTAAGGGAGAAAAAGTTAGCATATGAGAAGTTTTTACAAAGTAGAAGTGATGCAAGGAGGGAAGAGTATATGGAGAAAAAGAGAGAGGTTAAGAGAGTGTTGAAGCAATGTAAAAAGAGAGCAAATGAGAGTGGGTGAGATGTTATCAACAAATTTTGTTGAAAATAAGAAAAAGTTTTGGAGTGAGATTAACAAGTTAAGGAAGCCTAGAGAACAAATGGATTTGTCAGTTAAAAATAGGAGAGGAGAGTTATTAAATGGAGAGTTAGAGGTATTGGGAAGATGGAGGGAATATTCTGAGGAATTATTAAATGTTGATGAAGATAGGGAAGCTGTGATTTCGTGTATAGGGCAAGGAGGAATAACATCTTGTAGGAGTGAGGAAGAGCCAGTTGTGAGTGTGGGGGAAGTTCGTGAGGCAGTAGGTAAAATGAAAGGGGGTAAGGCAGCCGGGATTGATGGGATAAAGATAGAAATGTTAAAAGCAGGTGGGGATATAGTTTTGGAGTGGTTGGTGCAATTATTTAATAAATGTATGGAAGAGGGTAAGGTACCTAGGGATTGGCAGAGAGCATGCATAGTTCCTTTATATAAAGGCAAAGGGGACAAAAGAGAGTGCAAAAATTATAGGGGGATAATCTGTTGAGTATACCTTGTAAAATGTATGGTAGAGTTATTATTGAAAGAATTAAGAATAAGACGGAGAATAGGATAGCAGATGAACAAGGAGGCTTTAGGAAAGGTAGGGGGTGTGTGGACCAGGTGTTTACAGTGAAACATATAAGTGAACAGTATTTAGATAAGGCTAAAGAGGTCTTTGTGGCATTTATGGATTTGGAAAAGGCGTATGACAGGGTGGATAGGGGGGCAATGTGGCAGATGTTGCAGGTGTATGGTGCAGGAGGTAGGTTACTGAAAGCAGTTTTTACGAGGATAGTGAGGCTCAAGTTAGAGTATGTAGGAAAGAGGGAAATTATTTCCCAGTAAAAGTAGGCCTTAGACAAGGATGTATGATGTCACCGTGGTTGTTTAATATATTTATAGATGGGGTTGTAAGAGAAGTAAATGCGAGGGTCTTGGCAAGAGGCGTGGAGTTAAAAGATAAAGAATCACACATAAAGTGGGAGTTGTCACAGTTGCTCTTTGCTGATGACACTGTGCTCTTGGGAGATTCTGAAGAGAAGTTGCAGAGATTGGTGAATGAATTTGGTAGGGTGTGCAAAAGAAGAAAATTAAAAGTGAATACAGGAAAGAGTAAGGTAATGAGGATAACAAAAAGATTAGGTGATGAAAGATTGAATATCAGACTGGAGGGAGAGAGTATGGAGGAGGTGAAAGTATTCAGATATTTGGGAGTGGACGTGTCAGCGGATGGGTCTATGAAAGATGAGGTGAATCATAGAATTGATGAGGGGAAAAGGGTGAGTGGTGCACTTAGGAGTCTGTGGAGGCAAAGAACTTTGTCCTTGGAGGCAAAGAGGGGAATGTACGAGAGTATAGTTTTACCAACGCTCTTATATGGGTGTGAAGCATGGGTGATGAATGTTGCAGCAAGGAGAAGGCTGGAGGCAGTGGAGATGTCATGTCTGAGGGCAATGTGTGGTGTGAATATAATGCAGAGAATTCGTAGTTTGGAAGTTAGGAGGAGGTGCGGGATTACCAAAACTGTTGTCCAGAGGGCTGAGGAAGGGTTGTTGAGGTGGTTCGGACATGTAGAGAGAATGGAGCGAAACAGAGTGACTTCAATAGTGTATCAGTCTGTAGTGAAAGGAAGGCGGGGTAGGGGTCGGCCTAGGAAAGGTTGTAGGGAGGGGGTAAAGGAGGTTTTGTGTGCGAGGGGCTTGGACTTCCAGCAGGCATGCGTGAGCGTGTTTGATAGGAGTGAATGGAGACAAATGGTTTTTAATACTTGACGTGCTGTTGGAGTGTGAGCAAAGTAACATTTATGAAGGGGTTCAGGGAAACCGGCAGGCCGGACTTGAGTCCTGGAGATGGGAAGTACAGTGCCTGCACTCTGAAGGAGGGGTGTTAATGTTGCAGTTTAAAAACTGTAGTGTAAAGCACCCTTCTGGCAAGACAGTGATGGAGTGAATGATGGTGAAAGTTTTTCTTTTTCGGGCCACCCTGCCTTGGTGGGAATCGGCCAGTGTGATAATAAATAAATAAATATAATTAAACATTTCTTTTCGGTGCATCACTTTGTGCACTTAAAAAGTAGGATGGAGGAATTAGGCCTATTGCAGTAGGCAACACTTTTCGCCACCTCGTTTCCAAAGCTGCTGTCTGAAGTATTCGTGCACAGGCAGCCATGATGCTTCAACAAAACCAACTTGGCTTTGGGGTCTCTCAAGGAAGTGAAGCAGCGGTTCATACAACAAGGGCGTATATCAACAACGTGCCAGAGGACAATGAAGTGGTAAAATTATATTTCAAGAATGCATTTAATCTCGTGAAAAGAGACGTGGTATTAGCAGCGACACAAAAACATTTCCATGGTCTCTTCCCTTTTGTTTCAGCTGGATATAGCAAGGAATCAATGCTCCTCTATGGAGAGCATGAAATGACATCATCAAAGGATGTCCAGCAGGGGGATCCTCTTGCACCACTTCTCTTCTGTAGAGCAGTTAGGGAAATCACAGTCAGACTGACCAGTGAGCTAAACTTCTAGCAGGTACAAAGGAGTCCCTCCTAGATGATCTTACACAAGTGATGACACGGGGACAGGAAATGGGTCTTATTCTGAATCCATCCAAATATGAAATCATCTCAGTCAGTCAACAAGTGATAAATGCAGTGAGATCTACACTACCAGGAGCATCAATCATTGCTCCACAAATAGCGTCGTGCTTTGAGCACCTCTGGGAAGCGATGCCATTGACATAATTCTCAGGAGGAAATTGGAAGAGTTGAAGAGAATGGAACAACGAATAGGCAATCTTGACACCCACGATGCCTTGTACCTTCTCACCAAGTGGTTGAATCTGCCCAGGTTGACATATTTCCTAAGATGTGCACCTTCATATGATAATTCTATACTGCACGTATATGACAGTATCCTGAGGCAGATTTTTACGAAAGAACTTAACCTTACTCTAGAAGACGGGCAGTGGAACCAAGCTACACTTCCAGTCAGACTAGGAGGCATTGGTGTCCGCAAGTCATCACAGATTGCGCTACCTGCTTTTCTGTCCTCATGCGTTACATCCAGAGGGCTTGTAGCAGCAATTCTCTCTGAACATCTTAGGGACAACATTGGAGTCCAGGACCAAAAGTTCATTGACAGAGCCATGAGCTGGGATAATCTAACGGGCTCTGAAGCCAGACCTGCTCCCCCCAACAACTACAAACAGTCGCATTGGGATGGCGCAGTAGTGGAGGAAATAGCCTCAACAGTGTTTCAGAGTGTATCAGGGAAGGATAGAGCCCGCCTCCTGGCAATGAGAGCTCCTCATGCAGGGGACTTTCTGTTGGCTGTTCCCAACTCCAGCCTTGGCACACCCCTCGACCCATACACAATCCGCATTAATGTTGCTCTTCAACTTGCCGTCCTATTCTCGCCGAACACAGGTGTATTTGTGGCAGTGAAGCAGCAGATCGTTTCGGGTACCATGGTCTTGTGTGCCGTAAACCCAAGGGAAAGATTACAAGACATGAAGAGTTGACGTGATGGTGAGGTGTAGTGTTGACCCTTTATATGCTTTCCTTTGATGTTTCATTGTTATAGTTCCTTAATAATGTGACAAGTCACGACAGCACTTGGAATTTCACTATTCTTTCACATTGGTTGTTTTCCACACACACACACACACACACACACACACACACACACATATATATATATATATATATATATATATATATATATATATATATATATATATATATATATATATATATATATATATATATATATATATATATATATATATTATTGTAACCACGAACGAGTGGTATTGATCAATAACAACACTGCACTAGCCAAGGACTCGAACCCATGCTGCTTTGGCCTGCCTCATGATGGGCGAAACGCATGACGCCCTAATCCACTGGACCATACGATCCTTACAAGTAGGGCATCCAGCGGAACTGGATGTCCTTGGGTAGGGAGTACAATATCCAGTTCCGCTGGATGCCCTACTTGTAAGGATCGTATGGTCCAGTGGATTAGGGTGTCATGCATTTCGCCCACCATGAGGCAGGCCAAAGCAGCATGGGTTCGAGTCCTTGGCTAGTGCAGTGTTGTTATTGATCAATACCATTCGTTCGTGGTTACAATAATATATATATATATATATATATATATATATATATATATATATATATATATATATATATATATATATATATATATATATATATATATATATATATATATATATATATATATATATATATATATGCAATAAGATCACAGTAAACAGGTGATTTCAAAATATGCAAAACAACCACACTGAAAGAATAGAGAAATTCCAAGCGCTTTCGTGACTACTCACATTATCAAGGAACTATGAAAGTGAAGCATCCAAGGAAGCTATATAAGGGGTCGGCCAGCACCTCACTATCAGATCCCACAACGGTTAAACACGTGACGCGCGGCGAGCCAACTTGGACAGGTCCTTTGCAAAACTCACCCACAAGCTATTTATTTGTCCAGTGTATTATTAAATTCTACGCAAATTCTATTAATTATAAATGGATCTAATTTATATAAACCAAAGGAAATATTCATATTATTGTCAAAACTGCTTTTTATGAAACAAGATTCAATTATATTCCTGTCGACCATGGACTTGCTTGATACTACTTTCTCAACTTTTTGAAAATCAATTGGATGGTTAAAATCTCTTACATGAATAAATAGAGCATTGGAATCTTGTCCAGTTCTAATGCTATATTTATGTTGTTTTAATCTTAGTTCGAGATTTTTACCAGTTTGACCGTAATAAACTTTATCGCAAATTTTACAAGGAATCTTATAGACACATCCATCAGCATTTTGGGGGGAATTCTTAATCAAAAGTTTTTTTACTGTATCAAGATTTTTGAATACAACTTTAATATTAAAAGTCTTAAGAAGAGAAGGCATATCAACCAAGTTTTCATGGTAAGGGAGAACCAACATATTTTTAGTTGAATAAGGCTGGTTGCCCTTTTTTGGATTATAAAAAGTGTTCCTAGCAACTTTAAAAGATTTATCAATTACATTTCTTGGGTATTTTAAATCATTACCTATTTCATAAATTTTGGATATTTCCTCATCTATGAACTCAGGACTACAAATTCGTAAAGCTCTCAAAAACATTGATGAGAAAACAGACAGTTTGACTCTATCTTGGTGCGAAGAATAATAGTGGACATAGGAACAGTTATTTGTAGGTTTTCTGTAAATTTTAAATTTGAATTCATTATTACCCTTAATAATTAAAACATCTAGAAAAGGCAATGAGTTATTTTCTTCAAACTCAACAGTGTTTAACCGTTGTGGGATCTGATAGTGAGGTGCTGGCCGACCCCTTATATAGCTTCCTTGGATGCTTCACTTTCATAGTTCCTTGATAATGTGAGTAGTCACGAAAGCGCTTGGAATTTCTCTATTCTTTCAGAGTGGTTGTTTTGCATATATATATATATATATATATATATATATATATATATATATATATATATATATATATATATATATATATATATATATATATATATATATGTGTGTGTGTGTGTGTGTGTGTGTGTGTGTGTGTGTGTCTGCTCTTGCGAATTCCTTGCATTGTTAAAATCTCTAGTAAGGCTGATGCATGCAGGGGATGAGACGAAAAGCTGTAAGCCTTCTCACTGAAAGCTGGCTGCCTTGGATCAACGTGTAGCGCAAGCTGCACGCCAAGGTATAGTCCAGTGTGGTGAGAATGGTATAGCACTGCGTACCTTGTTCCAAGGTTCGTAGGTTCGAGTCTCCTTCAGCCAGAGATCAGTGTTTATATATATATATATATATATATATATATATATATATATATATATACATATATATATATATATACTGCTACCACCGGTACTATACAACTACTACCACCAGTACTACTACTACTACCAGTACTATACAACTACTACTACCAGTGCTATACAACTACTACCACCAGTACTATGCAACTACTACCACCAGTACTATACAACTCCTGGACTGATGAAGCCACTGTGTGGCGAAACGTTTCCTGAATAAAGATTCCCATATGCTGCATAAGTGTCTCAATCTTCAACTTGTCGGTTTTTCAAACCATTCATCACAACTGTCAAACACTGCAGCATCATGGGATCTTCTTACAAAGAATTCTTCAACGCTTGTTCAAAATTTGGACAAAGACCTACTTCGACTAGTGGATGGTACCACTATGATCCCGCCTCCGTCTGCTTCAAGTCACCTCACTACAGTATATAAGCCACGTCTACGGCCCTATGCTGTACATTCTACAAGATTGATGGACTGAACACATCGACTCCAGGCTGAGGGACTGATTACCTCATACTCCTCCTCTCCTTACGCCTTCCTCTTTGTATTGGACTGATGAAGCCACTGTGTGGCGAAACGTTTCCTGAATAAAGATTCCCATATGCTGCATAAGTGTCTCAATCTTCAACTTGTCGGTTTTTCAAACCATTCATCACACTACCACCAGTACTATACAACTACTACCACCAGTACTATACAACTACTACCACCAGTACTATACAACTATTACCACCAGTACTATACAACTACTACCACCAGTACTATACAACTACTACCACCAGTACTATACAACTACTACCACCAGTACTATACAACTACTACCACCAGTACTATACAACTACTACCACCAGTACTATACAACTACTACCTCCAGTACTATACAACTACTACCACCAGTACTATACAACTACTACCACCAGTACTATACAACTACTACCACCAGTACTATACAACTACTACCACCAGTACTATACAACTACTACCACCAGTACTATACAACTACTACCACCAGTACTATACAACTACTACCACCAGTACTATACAACTACTACCACCAGTACTATACAACTACTACCACCAGTACTATACAACTACTACCACCAGTACTATACAACTACTACCACAAGTACTATACAACTATTACCCCCAGTACTATACAACTACTACCACCAGTACTGTACAACTATTACCACCAGTACTATACATCTACTACCACCAGTACTATATAACCACTACCACCAGTACTATACTACTACTACCACCAGTACTACACAACTACTACCACCGGTACTATACACTACCACCAGTACTATACAACTACTACAACCTGCACTATACTACTACTACCACCCGTACTATACAACTACTACCACTAGTACTATACAACTGCTACCACCAGTACTATACAACTACTACTACCAGCACTATACTACTACTACCACCAGTACTATACAACTACTACCACCAGGTCTATACAACTACTACCACCAGTACTATACAACTATTACCACCAGTACTATACTACTACTACCACCAGCACTATACAACTACTACCACCAGTACTATACAATTACTACCACCAATACTATACAACTACTACCACCAGTACTATACAACTACTACCACCACTACTATACAAGTACTACCACCAGTACTATGCAACTACTACCACCAGTACTATACAACTACTACCACCAGTACTATACAACTACTACCACCAGTACTATACAACTACTACCACCAGTACTATACAACTACTACCACCAGTACTATACAAGTACTACCACCAGTACTATGCAACTACTACCATCAGTACTATACAACTACTACCACCAGTACTATACAACTACTACCACCAGTACTATACAACTACTACCACCAGTACTATACAACTACTACCACCAGTACTATACAACTACTACTACCAGTACTATACAACTACTACCACCAGTACTATACAACTACTACCACCAGTACTATACAACTACTACCACCAGTACTATACAACTACTACCTCCAGTACTATACAACTACTTCCACCAGTACTATACAACTACTACCACCAGTACTATACAACTACTTCCAAGAGTACTATACAACTACTACCTACAGTACTATGCAACTATTACCACCAGTACTATACAACTACTACCACCAGTACTATACAACTACTACCACCAGTACTATACAACTACTACCACCAGTACTATACAACTATTACCACCAGTACTATACAACTACTACCACCAGTACTATACAACTACTACCACCAGTACTATACAACTATTACCACCAGTACTATACAACTACTACCACCAGTACTATACAACTACTACCACCAGTACTATACAACTACTACCACCAGTACTATACAACTACTACCACCAGTACTATACAACTACTACCACAAGTACTATACAACTACTACCACCAGTACTATACAACTACTACCACCAGTACTATACAACTATTACCACCAGTACTATACAACTATTACCACCAGTACTATACAACTACTACCACCAGTACTATACAACTACTACCACCAGTACTATACAACTATTACCACCAGTACTATACAACTACTACCACCAGTACTATACAACTACTACCACCAGTACTATACAACTATTACCACCAGTACTATACAACTATTACCACCAGTACTATACAATTACTACCACCAGTACTATACAACTACTACCACCAGTACTATACAACTACTACCACCGGTACTATACAACTATTACCACCAGTACTATACAACTATTACCACCAGTACTATACAACTACTACCACCAGTACTATACAACTACTACCACCAGTACTATACAACTACTACCACCAGTACTATACAACTACTACCACCAGTACTATACAACTACTACCTCCAGTACTATACAACTACTACCACCAGTACTATACAACTACTACCACCAGTACTATACAACTAGTACCACCAGTACTGTACAACTACTACCACCAGTACTATACAACTACTACCACCAGTACTATACAACTACTACCACCAGTACTATACAACTACTACCACCAGTACTATACAACTACTACCACCAGTACTATACAATTACTACCACCAGTACTATACAACAACTACCACCAGTACTACACAACTACTACCACCAGTATTATACAACTACTACCACCAGTACTATACAACTACTACCACCAGTACTATACAACTACTACCACCAGTACTATACAACTACTACCACCAGTACTGTGCAACTACTACCACCAGTACTATACAACTACTACCACCAGTACTATACAACTACTACCACCAGTACTATACTACTACTACCACCAGTACTATACAACTACTACCACCAGTACTATACAACTACCACCAGTACTATACAACTACTACCACCAGTACTATACAACTACTACCACCAGTACTATACTACTATCGCCAGTACTATACAACTACTACCACCAGTACTATACAACTACTACCACCAGTACTATACAACTACTACCACCAGTACTATACAACTACTACCACCAGTACTATACAACTACTACCACCAGTACTATACTACTACTACCACCTGTACTATACAACTACTACCACCAGTACTATACAACTACTACCACCAGTACTATACAACTACTACCACCAGTACTATACAACTACTACCACCAGTACTATACAACTACTACCACCAGTACTATACAACTACTACCACCAGTACTATACTACTACTACCACCAGTACTATACAACTACTACCACCAGTACTATACAACTACTACCACCAGTACTATACAACTACTACCACCAGTACTATACAACTACTACCACCAGTACTATACAACTACTACCACCAGTACTATACAACTACTACCACCAGTACTATACTACTACTACCACCAGTACTATACTACTATCAGTACTATACACTACCACCAGTACTATACAACTACTACCACCAGTACTATACAACTACTACCACCAGTACTATACTACTACTACCACCAGTACTATACAACTACTACTACCAGTACTATACAACTACTACCACCAGTACTATACTACTACTACCACCAGTACTATACAACCAGTACTATACAACTCCTACCACCAGTACTATACAACTACTACCACCAGTACTATACAACTACTACCACCAGTACGATACAACTACTACCACCAGTACTATACAACTACTACCACCAGTACTATACAACTACTACCACCAGTACTATACAACTACTACCACCAGTACTATACAACTACTACCACCAGTACTATACAACTACTACCACCAGTACTATACAACTACTACTACTATACTACTATACACTACTACCACCAGTACTATACAACTACTACCACCAGTACTATACAACTACTACCACCAGTACTATACAACTACTACCACCAGTACTATACAACTACTACCACCAGTACTATACAACTACTACCACCAGTACTATACAACTACTACCAGTACCAGTACTATACAACTACTACCACCAGTACTATACAACTACTACCACCAGTACTATACAACTACTACCACCAGTACTATACAGTACTATACAACTACTACCACCAGTACTATACAACTACTACCACCAGTACTATACAACTACTACCACCAGTACTATACAACTACTACCACCAGTACTATACAACTACTACCACCAGTACTATACAACTACTACCACCAGTACTATACAACTACTACCACCAGTACTATACAACTACTACCACCAGTACTATACAACTACTACCACCAGTACTATACTACTACTATCGCCAGTACTATACAACTACTACCACCAGTACTATACAACTACTAGTACTATACAACTACTACCACCAGTACTATACAACTACTACCACCAGTACTATACAACTACTACCACCAGTACTAGTACTATACAACTACTACCACCAGTACTATACAACTACTACCACCAGTACTACTACTACGCCAGTACTATACAGTACTATACAACTACTACCACCAGTACTATACAACTACTACCACCAGTACTATACAACTACTACCACCAGTACTATACAACTACTACCACCAGTACTATACAACTACTACCACCAGTACTATACAACTACTACCACCAGTACTATACAACTACTACCACCAGTACTATACAACTACTACCACCAGTACTATACAACTACTACCACCAGTACTATACAACTACTACCACCAGTACTATACAACTACTACCACCAGTACTATACAACTACTACCACCAGTACTATACAACTACTACCACCAGTACTATACAACTACTACCACCAGTACTATACAACTACTACCACCAGTACTATACACTACACTATACACTACTACAGTACTATACAACTACTACCACCAGTACTATACAACTACTACCACCAGTACTATACAACTACTACCACCAGTACTATACACTACACTATACTACTATCAGTACTATACAACTACTACCACCAGTACTATACAACTACTACTACTATACAACTACTACCACCAGTACTATACAACTACTACCACCAGTACTATACAACTACTACCACCAGTACTATACAACTACTACCACCAGTACTATACACTACTACCACCAGTACTATACAACTACTACCACCAGTACTATACAACTACTACCACCAGTACTATACAACTACTACCACCAGTACTATACACTACTACCACCAGTACTATACAACTACTACCACCAGTACTATACAACTACTACCACCAGTACTATACACTACTACCACCAGTACTATACAACTACTACCACCAGTACTATACAACTACTACCACCAGTACTATACAACTACTACCACCAGTACTATACAACTACTACCACCAGTACTATACAACTACTACCACCAGTACTATACACTACTACCACCAGTACTATACTAACTACTACCACCAGTACTATACAACTACTACCACCAGTACTATACAACTACTACCACCAGTACTATACAACTACTACCACCAGTACTATACAACTACTACCACCAGTACTATACAACTACTACCACCAGTACTATACAACTACTACCACCAGTACTATACAACTACTACCACCAGTACTATACAACTACTACCACCAGTACTATACAACTACTACCACCAGTACTATACAACTACTACCACCAGTACTATACAACTACTACCACCAGTACTATACAACTACTACCACCAGTACTATACAACTACTACCACCAGTACTATACAACTACTACCACCAGTACTATACAACTACTACCACCAGTACTATACTACTACTATCGCCAGTACTATACAACTACTACCACCAGTACTATACAACTACTACCACCAGTACTATACAACTACTACCACCAGTACTATACAACTACTACCACCAGTACTATACAACTACTACCACCAGTACTATACAACTACTACCACCAGTACTATACTACTACTATCGCCAGTACTATACAACTACTACCACCAGTACTATACAACTACTACCACCAGTACTATACAACTACTACCACCAGTACTATACAACTACTACCACCAGTACTATACAACAACTTCATTACCTCAACCTCCCTGACTTCTCCAAAATAAGTGTTCTTATTGTGCAAGATATTGTAGATTCACTCTCACAGTTACACATAATAACAAATATAATCAACACAACACTTCCTCTAATTATAATAAAATTGTAGTTTATTTCTTTAGCAAATCAACTGTTAAATACAGTTAACATTATGTTAGTTATCTCTTTATTGTAGTGTCTTCATCACTCATTAAAAAAATGATAAAACAGTAAAAAGATAATGATAATGTGCTCCAACCTTCTTTTATTCCGTCTCAACAAAATGGAAATGTATTGTTAACGACAATTAATATTCTATGGCAAACTATTAAATAAGTCAATAATTATCATGGAAAAAAGTCAGAAACTACCCCCTGCTAATGATAAATATTCCTCAGGTGCTGAAAACGTTGCTGTCTTCCTCCGAGACGGTAAGGCGACGCAGTACTCGTCGTCGTCGTCAGAACGAAGTGAGCTACCACACAGTGGAAGTCCTCAGACATGTGGAATGTACTTGTGGCTGTAAGGTGCAGGAGGAGCACTGTAAGCCCAATATCCACACTTACAACGAGAGTGAGTGCTCCTGTGTCTGCAATAACAGGTACCTCACATATTTTTTGCTTGTAAGACTGGTTACCTGTCGTACATAATGTTCTTAAATCTATCAGAACGCCCTCTTCTCTCATATTTTGCTCTTGTGTCTGCTAAGAAAAATTAAGAATTAAGATTCTTCAAAGAAAATGGCAATGCTGATATAACTGTCTGCTGACACATGATCTAAGAATACATACGCAGGTTTTTATTTCAGTACTTTTGAAAGTTTCAAAATGTTCTTTTGATGAATGTCATTGTGATACTATAAGTTGATGCAGTGTACAACTAACTGCAAACATGCCTAAGGAATCTATGCTATCACGTTCTTTGACAGACATTCCTTTTTTTCATTTGAGCTTAAGCCTGCTGAGAGAACCATGATGTCGTGTTGGGAAGATTTCCATGTTCACGAGAACATGTTGATATTGTCACATTCTGTGGAAAAGAATTCGCCCTAAAATCTGTTTTGTTAAGAGAAATGTTTCGGGACCTCGTCTCAGCAGATGTCATATACTTATATCTCCTCAGTGAGTTTTATATCCAAACAGGCATGACCCTACCACAGAGAGACAGGTCTTTATATGCACATCAAAAATATTTTAGTAGAAAAACTTTCCCCAAGCACTGTTCTCACAAATATCCCATCAGCGTGCCATAGCTCCTGGTCACCAGTGCCATAGCTCCTGGTCACCAGTGCCATAGCTCCTGGTCACCAGTGCCATAGCTCCTGGTCACCAGTGCCATAGCTCCTGGTCACCAGTGCCATAGCTCCTGGTCACCAGTGCCATAGCTCCTGGTCACCAGTGCCATAGCTCCTGGTCACCAGTGCCATAGCTCCTGGTCACCAGTGCCATAGCTCCTGGTCACCACGCAGCCAGTCAGTAAAGTTATCCAGAGTCTGCATGTAAGTGTCAATTACTTTAAAGGAAACAAGTATATGATTTTTTAATAGTTATATTAAATTCTTTCATTATATATTTTTGCAGTGCCAGATTTTTAAGTGATGCAGCTAATTTTGTCACATCCCAATGTCGGGGATATGATTAAAACTAAACACAATACAATGTTTAATATGGGAATACCTTTCCAAGATATAACCTTAAGGAAATAAAAGGATATTTTGAAAATTGGTAAAATATGGCCGAATATCATTAGAAATTTTATCATTGAGTCATTTTCAAAACTTCTCATTGAATATTTACACATACCTCTCATTAATGAATTATGAAAACTGTAGATGTTATAAATATTACTAAGAAACATTGATTATACTCTTTGCGAACTGCAGTTCTGAGCCAAACATTTAAATAACAAAGACACATCCATAAACATTAATATGTATTACTAAGCGGGAAGAATAAATCGCGATTTTTTATTATTAGAAATATTTGAGTTGAGCCGACCTGCAAAAAAAAAAAAATTTATTTGATCCTCAGGTTAGAATATGTAGAAGAGATGGAGGAACATTCAATTTTTTCAAAGAGGAGATTGGAGGCAGTGACGATATCATGCTTAAGAATATTATGCAGACAATACAGCGTGAAGAAACTAGATGGTGTGATTTTATAGATAAGCATAATTCATAGACAACTGCTTAGGTGGTCTAACAAATTAAAATGAATGGAAGAGGATAAGTTGGCAAAGAGTGTGTGCAGTCTGGGGTGAAAAAAAAAATGTGTTGGAGGGAAGGTGTAAAGGCGGTTTTGAAAGAGACGGTTTGTGTGTCCATCATGCATGTATGAATATGTTAAAATGGAGTGAGAGGAAGTGGCTACACGTGGATTTTACGACCGAACGTGTTATTGTGTGAGGAAGCAACGTAATGTGCATGAAGAGATGCTCGAAAAGAGATTAACTGGATTCGAGTTCTGGAGGTGGGGAGTACGGTGCTTGAGATTAGTGTCTGGTAGGAATATAATAAAGCCTAATGAAAACGTTAAATGTTTGAAGTTCTTGGATACTTGCACGATGGTTTATTGTTATCTGACGTTCCAATATTTCAAGCAGTCACTGATGAAGCTTTGTTAAATGTTTTCCTTGTCTTCCCCAGTGAAGAAAAGAACAATTGTGAGGCACAAAACTTGACTAAATACTGGGACAACGACTCTTGCAACTGCTACTGCCGTAGACCCGAGGAATGCAGCAGTGGCCAGTACTTCTCTCAGATCTCGTGCAGGTGAGTCTGCTGACAGACAAGGTAGCGTAACATGATGTAACAGGAAATAAAACACAGTTAACTATGACCAGCCTATAAAATTTAACATTATTTCTCATTTTTATTTTAATTCGTTATAAATATACAATATGTTTATTACAAAAAGTTATAATAAATATTATGTTAATTTTCCCATATGTTTAACAGATGCGAGACGATTGCGTCGAGAATCGGCAAATAGGCTCCGACAGACAGTTAATTAAGGCCTCTCTGCGTAGACCGGTGACATAACTGCAAGTCCTTGTATCTTGGATTACCACTGTGTTTCACGCATGGCTTCACTGTAATGAGGTGGTCGTTGTTATGCCATTATACACTCGCTTGTTTTATGTTCACATTGACTGTTCGTTACAAAATTCAGTAACTAGACACTGTGTTTAGTACCAGACGTTTATTTCAATCAGTTTTACACTGAACTGTATCAACTTTCACAGTCGCCGAAAACTGTGCATTCATGACACTAAACAGTATCAATGTTGTATGAAAGGGATTGACAAAAGCTTATCACATCAACTGAGGAACCGTCATTTATGCTAAATTATTTTAATAAATACAAATATGTTATCCGTCACATATATTGATGACTTAAGTACGAACAAGACAGCCTTATGCCTAAGGTCGTATAATTCACTTCATTGTTCATAATTTTCTGTTTCATAAAGTAAATAAATTTGAAAATTTAAATGTGTCTACTGCAGCAGAAACACTGCAGTAGGCCTACTGGCCCATACCAGGCACGTTCTTATCAAATTCAAACTAACAAAAATATTGAGTCCCTCTAGCAAAAATATTCCGAACTCCCTAACAAAAATATTGACAAAAATATTTGAAAACAGTAACAGTTTGATAAAGTATGCGAAAGTGTGTTTGAGAACAGCAGACAGACGTCAAAAAGTGTTGACATGTTAAGTGAGAACAGTAGTATAGGTGTTAATAAATATTTACATGACGAGTGAGAGCAGCAACACAGACGTCACTAGTGTTTACGTACTGAGAGTAACATCGTTGTTTTTATACTGTTATATTGCAAGGATCAATAAAACCTAATTAACCTTTACATTGTTTTAACAATCCTGCTTAAATTAATGGATTACTAGTTCAAACCTAATTATCTAACTATATTAATATATTTTAATCCATTACGACGTACATCGCAATAACTTTTCTTTATAATATTTGAAGCGAACTGTATGATTGAGTTTCTAGAAAATAGCGAACGTGTAGTTTTTCAGGAAAGAATCATCAGTTTCACAACCTTGCTTCAGTGTTTCAAACACCATATTAACTTCTTGTAAATGTTATGTAAGAAAAAACTGTAAAGGTCTCTGTGAATCTCCCTACAAGTGAAGCCGAACCACTGATGTATAAGGAAGTCAATAATATGACTTCATCATTGATGCATCAGTCAACAATATGACGTCAACATTGATTTTATTTTTGGCAACACTGACTTTTAATACTGATTCTTCACTCGACAAATAAGACTTCAGCATTGATGCATCAGTCAATAAATAGATTTCAGCACTGATGCATCATTCAACAATAAAACTTAAGCATTGATGCGTCAGTCAATAAACTTCAGCAGTGATGCATCAGTCAACAAGTAAAACTTCAACATTGATGTATCAGTCAACAATAAGACTTCAAAACTGATGCATCAGTCAACAATAAGACTTCAGCATTGATGCATCAGTCAACAAATATAACTTCAACATTGATGCATCTGTCAACGGACTTAAACACTGATGCATCAGTCAACAAAAAGTCTACAGCACTGGAAGCATCAATCAAAAAATAAGCACCAGAGGCATCAACATAGCATAAAGACAGTAGAAAGAGCTGTGTTAGGCTCAGAGTAACTGGCAAGACGTGACCCTAAGTCATGCTCGCATATTACTTGGTCAACTATATCTTGCCATCATTGAAATAATATTTATTAACACATTTAACATAAAGATACAAATGGCACACAAAGACTGGCACTAGTAACGCCATTACATAAAATAAAGTAAGTCTATTGACACATTTCGAAAAGCTTCATCTGAAATCCAATTTTATACATTACGTGCATAGTGCAAGAGTGCAAGTACTCAAATTATTTCTTCATCCGCATATTATTTTAATATCTTTAAAAACTCAGCCCATTATGATGGACATCACTAATGAATCCCTCAGCCAGGTAACACTATCAACATAACATTGATTCTGACTGGAATATTCGTATGTTACTGAACTAAGACAAAATGCCCGTAATATTAATGAAGACTAGTAATATGCTCTCAGTGAAAGGCACTGGGGCAAAAGCAACATGAAAAATAACACATCAACTCAACACAAGCATACATATTAAAATATAAAAAAATTCTCACTATACTTACTAATAAAATCAGCTTATGCAAGAAAACTGCAAAAATATAATAATGATTTCTGTTTTACAACAATAAATACCCTGAATGAACTCATTAATTAGAGTGAGAAAGTAAGTCTTGTCACACAAAGGTTCTGTACTACTTTGGAAGTGACGTGATATTGATCAGCCTTCTTGAGCTCTTCCCGCAGTTGTTCTCAATGACCTTCTAAGCCCGGCAAGTATTTCATTTGTATGAGGAGTGTTAGTCACACTTTCTATAGGTTAGCTATCACTTCCACTGCACACTATCTTCCTCATTAGGCGATTCACCTCCTACCACTGAAACATGATCACCTACATTAATTTCAAATGGTATCAATTTATTAATCGTTCTTGGGTTCTCGTGACCTCTACATATTGCTCAGTAGTTCAAAGGCCATTGGGTCCTGTGACACTCGTTATCAGTAAGCATTCTGTACCCGAGTTACATAACAGACCGGTTGTAATGTTCATTCTTCATGCCAGACTTTCATCGTTCTAGAAGTTTATTTACTCGGGTAAACGTATCCTGCAGCAACATCGCATCACTTTTTTTTTCATCATTATTAGATGTACCTACTTAAACATGTACAGGTTTTGACACAGGTTCTAACGTGCGTCCAATGTACAAATGTACATAGGACCCACGAGAAAAGTTTTCTTGGTATATAAAGTGTTCAGTGAAGCCTCCGTACCATGGATCCCTAGGTGATATAAACTGCTGTATACATCCTTGGCACTGCAGTAATCGGATTAAATAAATATTGTTATCCCTCCACGAAACTCGTTCCATAATCCGATATCATTTTTCTAGGAGACGATCTTTTTGCCTCAAATCTAGCAAAGAATTCCGCTGAGAGGTCAGTGCATGTTTGTATATGAATGGCTCTTGTTGCTGAACAGGTAAACAGACAGACATATACTTTAAGAGGGAGGTTATCTGAAGTGCTCGTCAAAACAATAGGATCACTGTGATCAAGTCCTGTTACCTCGATACTTTGTTGTCCCTGAGGAGCCCACAAGGTTTGTCTTAAATAACGCCAAGGTCCTGTATCCATCCGTGCATAGTATACACATGAACGTTCATAATGATGACTTAGGTAAAAAGGTATGGTATTTTGAATATTCATTTAGTGAACTATTCTTTAGTCTGTCTCTTGGTCTTATCATCTCAGAATAAGTTTACTGTATCTGTAATATTCCCAGTTCCTCATTATCCATATTTTTGATAAATTTAATGATTAATTAAGGAACTTCAACTTGAGTGGCAGCATTGTCTACCACTGGTACAATATATACATTTTGCTCTGGCGAGTCACGGTCATCAATCTACTAGCTAGGCCCATCGAACATAGTGACTTTTTCTGAAATTTCTTAGATATCTCACATTCCCTTGAAAACAAGATCGCGGACTTTTCCGGTCCTGGGATATGATTAAATTCAATGATACAATTAGAGTCATCAATAGTAATAATTATCCTGCACTTTCTGGTTATCTACAAAGCGATATATAATATAAATTAATTTACTGTTATTGTTGCGTATCCATTGTGTGATACGACTGTGATAGACTGTTAGATACTGCTGAACACACAAAGTTTAACTCCAACACACATAACTAACATTATTGTGCACTTTTATGGAATCCCCACAAAATATACGTATAGAATTAAGGTAGCGTATTACCTTCCCATGGAAATTCAAATTACACAGTAGTATAAAATCGAACACCATTTCCTCCCACTGAGTTTTAATTTTAGTCTCCAAGGATTTGTACTAACAATTTACCTTTAATAATTACAGGAGTTACTAACCGTAATGAATTGACACATTTTGTGACCTCTGAGAGTGAGGTTCATTATGTTAATTTGATCGGTACAAGATTATTACTAGGTTTAATGTGAAGAATATCTGATTCAGTATCTCAATTTAATCTGGAAAATCAACAATGCGATCATTTTTAATGGTTGTGAGTTACTTTCCATTCTCTTAGTGACATATTTGCTGCCTGTATCACCTTATTACTTTCCTGGAATATGATCCCAAATTGTTCTTTGCTCTTATCTACTCAATTGGAATCGTCCATATAAAATTGCTTGCTCGAGAAGTCTTTGAAAGACTCTGAATTCTTCCATTGAGTAACAGTGGTAACTTATAGAAGGAAAGGTATATCCTGAGAATATTATTAAGGCGTAGAATTAAATATGTTGTGGGGCGGGTAGTGTCTGAATCTCAATTTGGGTGGTCACGGGATCATTAAGGGGTTTGTGGAAAGCATTGAGGGGGAGGAGGGGTTGTTGGCACTGGATTGGCAGGGGGCGTATGACAGGGTGGAAAAAGGAGCATTGCGAAATATTCTCATCAGACAGGATTTTGGGGAGGAAATTGTGTGGTGGGTGGAAACATTGTACTTGGGAGCGAAAGCACAAGTGCAATTCAATGGGTGCATAGGAGAGACAGTCAGCACTGGGAGGGGTCTTAGGCAGGGATGTCCAGTGTTGCAACTATTGTCCGCATGTGTTCAGGACCCCTTTTATAGGATGGTGGAGGATTGTCTAAGAATCGGGGGAGGGGAAGGTGTGGAGAAGCTTTGGCCTGGTTTGGTAGGTTACATGGATGCTACAACTATTCTGGTGTGTGAGGAGACGAGGTTAGGGGCATTGGAGGAGGTCGTGCACATGTTTGGGGGAGCTATGGGAATGAAAGTAAACTTGGAGAAGTCGATGATCATGGGGCTGGGAGAGTGGTCAGGGAGGGTGGCGTGGGGATGTGATGTTGTGCAGCGGCAGGCTGGGAGTCTTAAAATCTGTGGTGTCCTCTATGAGGCCGACCTGTGTGCAGCGAGGGAGGAGAATTCGAACAGGATGGTGGAACGGATGCAACAACGCTTAGGAATGCTGCGACCTTACCATTTAACCCTTAGGCAATGAGCAATTGTGATCAACGTAATATTATATAGTAAAGCCTGGTTTGTATCGGCAGTGTTGCCATTGACAGGAACGGCGACACGAGTATTCTCAGAATGGTGTTTAAATTCTTGTGGGGTTCTGGATGCGACTGGTTGTGGCTGGAGGTAGTGACATTGCCGGTATGTAAGGGAGGGTTAGGATTGTTGGACTTGTGAAGATGCGTGAAATGTGTGTTCATTAAGAGGGAAGTGATACATGTAGGTGGATGGAGAGGGGCTGCTAGATAGGGTACATGATCACCTGAGGGGATGGTATGGGGAAGCGGAGATGAAGGAATGTGAAACAGTGTCAACTCACTTACAGTGATAATGAAATGTGTAGATTTTTAACACTTATTTCCTCTCAAATTTTAAGCAGGAATATACTAGCGACATTCCATAAATAATAAATTATATGGAACAGGACTAAAGAATAAGGTGATGAGGATTAAAAATTTAGGTGACGAAAGATTGGATATCAGACTGAAGAGAGGGAGTATGGTGGAAGTGATTGCATTCCGATATTTGAGAGTGGACTTGTGAGCAGATGAGTTTAATAAAGACGAGGCAAATCATAGAAATGATAAGGGGAAAAACGTGAGTGGTGTACCGAGGAGTCTGTGGAGACATGCCATTATCCATGAAAGTAAAGAGGGGAATGTATGAGAGTATAGTTATACCAATTCTCTTTTATGTGCATGAAGCACGGGTGGTGAATGTTGCAACAAGGAGAAGGCTGGAGGCAGTGGAGATGTCTTGTCTGAGGTCAATGTGTGGTGTGAATATAATGTAAAGAACCGGTAGTTTAGAAATTAGGAGGAGGTGCAGGGTTACTAAAAGTATTATCCAGAGGGCTGAGGAGGGGTTGTTTCGGTGGTTTGGACATTTAGAGAGGGTGAAACGAAATAAAATGACTTGGAGAGCATATAAATCTGTAGTGGAAGGAAGGCGGGGTAGGGGGCGTCCTTAGAAAGATGGAGAGAAAGGGAAAAGGAGGTTTTGTGTGCAAGGGGCTTGGGCTTCCAGCAAGCGTGCATGAACATATTAAATAGGAACGAGTGGAAATGTATGGTTTTCATTATTTGATGAGATGTTGGAGTGTGAGAAAAGTAACATTTATGAAGGGATTCAGGGAAACCAGCAAGTCGGACTTGAGTCCTGGAAGTGGTAAATACAGTATCTGTGCTCCGAAGGGGGCGTATTAATATGATGCAGTTTTTTAAGTGTAGTGTAGGCGTGCCTCTCTCAAGACAGTGATGGAGTGAATGACAATGAAAGTGTTTCTTCTTCGGGTCACCCTGTCTTGGTGGGAAAGGGCCGATGCGTTAAAAAAAAGCAAAAGACAAAAATAAGTTATCAACGATCAAAGTCACTAGTGATGTGGGTCTCAGACAAATAGATAAATTAAAATCTAACAAATCCCCTGGCTTTCAAGGAAGATAAGGAGGAACTTAGCAAACATATTACTGCATACTGGCATAGTGCCTGATAAGTGGGAAATGGCAACTGTGATACCTGTCTACAAAGCTGGAAACTGGTCCTTGTCTTTGAACTATAGACTAACAGGCCTCACCTCCAGTGTGCGAAAATTGATCGAATCAATAATTGCCGAAGTTATTCGAAGCCACATTGAGAGATATAAACTGACTGATTAATCTCAGTACCGTTTTACAATTGGCATTCCCACCTTACGAATTTACTAACTTTTTTCGCTAAGATATTTCAGAAGGTAGATCACTGTAATGAATATGATTTTGATAGAATTCCTCATCGGAAGTTATTGAGGAAAGTAGAGGCACACGGAATACGAGGTGAATTTTTTTCTTAGAGGCGTAGCTGACAGATAGGCAAAGAGAGTTTGTATAAACAGGGAAAAATCAGAGTGAGGCGAGTCACAAATGGAGTTCCACAAGGGTCAGTCTTGGACCTTTCTTGTTCATATTTTACATAAACGACGTAGATGAAGGAATGAATAGCAAAATTTGCCGACGACTCCAAAATAGGTCGTCATTTGGTTACGTTATGTAAACGACGTCCTCATAATAACTCCTAAACGTTTTGATATGCAGAATCTTCAGGGAAGTCACAACAGTTGAACCGGCTATCCAGTTTACACTTGAAGAAGAATCCAATGACAAGTTACCTTTTCTAAACGTCCTCATTCCCAAAGTAGATAACACTCTAAGGTTTCAAGTTTAAAGGAAGCCCACAAACAAAAACAATCTCATACATTTCTATTCCAGTCAATATACTAAGACCAGACGAGGAGACATCACTGGATTTTTTTCCTAAGAGAATACCGAATTTGCAGTCCAGAGTTTCATGGCGAGGAGTGTACAAACATACACCAAATCTTCACTGATCTACATTTCTATTCCATTTCCATCAAAAACTGCAAGAAAAGACCCCTTCAAATTTTATAATCATTCCCTACAGCCAGATTGCATTGAACATCTTTAAAGTACTCGCACAAGCTAACACTAGGTGAAACAGCAAGAAATCTTGAAACAGGTCTCGGTGATCACATTAATGCATGTAGGAACGATAAATTGAATAATGCCTGCTTGCAACACCGGAATTCCGCCAACCACCTGACGAAATTCAAAGACGCCCGGCTAGTGTTTAAATAACCTTGCCTTGAATCATTATTAATTGCTATTTTGTCACAATTAAACAGAATAAAGGCAGCTTCATCATCTCTGAAGTATTGGCAAAAAGTATATGAAATTAAAACGGAATTCAGTTAAACATTTTATACCCAGTCTATTCATCTGTTGCTTAACTCATGTTATGATATATATATATATATATATATATATATATATATATATATATATATATATATATATATATATATATATATATATATATATATATATATATATATATATATATATATGTATATATATATATATATATATATATATATATATGTCAATGCACCACGTAGAAACAAGCGGGTATATACAAAGAAAGATCACAGCACGATTCGAAACTACTACTGGGGACGGTCAAGATATCGGGACAGCGCTCTTGTTCACTCGGTCACACAAATGCCATATAGACTGGGCAGCCTGGTTCACAAGCCATGTTTCTTTCCCAGCCCGGGCACGTCAGTCAGCCTCAAGCATGGATTAAAACTATTTTTGAATCTCCTCCTGTATGTTCTGATCTCTCAAGCAATTTTTATACCAATGCACCACGCAGAAATAAGCGGGTATATACAAAGAAAGATGGCAGTTGCAATGATATAAAAATTGCTTGAGAGGTCAGAACATACAGTAGGAGATTGAAATAGCTTCAGTCCATTCATGAGGCTGACTGACGTGCCCGGGCTGGGAAAGAAACATGGCTTGTGAATCAGGCTGCTCAGTCTACGTGGCATTTGTGTGGCCGAGTGGACTAGAGCGCTTCCTGGGAATCTTGACCGTCCCTAGTAGTAGTAGTAGTAGTAGTAGTAGTTACGAATCCTGCTGACTGCGATCTTTCTTCATGTATAATATTATTATTTTATTTTTATTATCACACCGGCCGATTCCCACCAAGGCAGGGTGGCCCGAAAAAGAAAAACTTTCACCATCATTCACTCCATCACTGTCTTGCCAGAAGGGTGCTTTACACTACAGTTTTTAAACTGCAACATTAACACCCCTCCTTCAGAGTGCAGGCACTGTACTTCCCATCTCCAGGACTCAAGTCCGGCCTGCCGGTTTCCCTGAATCCCTTCATAAATGTTACTTTGCTCACACTCCAACAGCACGTCAAGTATTAAAAACCATTTGTCTCCATTCACTCCTATCAAACACGCTCACGCATGCCTGCTGGAAGTCCAAGCCCCTCGCACACAAAACCTCCTTTACCCCCTCCCTCCAACCCTTCCTAGGCCGACCCCTACCCCGCCTTCCTTCCACTACAGACTGATACACTCTTGAAGTCATTCTGTTTCGCTCCATTCTCTCTACATGTCCGAACCACTTCAACAACCCTTCCTCAGCCCTCTGGACAACAGTTTTGGTAATCCCGCACCTCCTCCTAACTTCCAAACTACGAATTCTCTGCATTATATTCACACCACACATTGCCCTCAGACATGACATCTCCACTGCCTCCAGCCTTCTCCTCGCTGCAACATTCATCACCCACGCTTCACACCCATATAAGAGCGTTGGTAAAACTATACTCTCATACATTCCCCTCTTTGCCTCCAAGGACAAAGTTCTTTGTCTCCACAGACTCCTAAGTGCACCACTCACTCTTTTTCCCTCATCAATTCTATGATTCACCTCATCTTTCATAGACCCATCCGCTGACACGTCCACTCCCAAATATCTGAATACGTTCACCTCCTCCATACTCTCTCCCTCCAATCTGATATTCAATCTTTCATCACCTAATCTTTTTGTTATCCTCATAACCTTACTCTTTCCTGTATTCACCTTTAATTTTCTTCTTTTGCACACCCTACCAAATTCATCCACCAATCTCTGCAACTTCTCTTCAGAATCTCCCAAGAGCACAGTGTCATCAGCAAAGAGCAGCTGTGACAACTCCCACTTTGTGTGTGATTCTTTATCTTTTAACTCCACGCCTCTTGCCAAGACCCTCGCATTTACTTCTCTTACAACCCCATCTATAAATATATTAAACAACCACGGTGACATCACACATCCTTGTCTAAGGCCTACTTTTACTGGGAAAAAATTTCCCTCTTTCCTACATACTCTAACTTGAGCCTCACTATCCTCGTAAAAACTCTTCACTGCTTTCAGTAACCTACCTCCTACACCATACACTTGCAACATCTGCCACATTGCCCCCCTATCCACCCTGTCATACGCCTTTTCCAAATCCATAAATGCCACAAAGACCTCTTTAGCCTTATCTAAATACTGTTCACTTATATGTTTCACTGTAAACACCTGGTCCACACACCCCCTACCTTTCCTAAAGCCTCCTTGTTCATCTGCTATCCTATTCTCCGTCTTACTCTTAATTCTTTCAATTATAACTCTACCATACACTTTACCAGGTACACTCAACAGACTTATCCCCCTATAATTTTTGCACTCTCTTTTATCCCCTTTGCCTTTATACAAAGGAACTATGCATGCTCTCTGCCAATCCCTAGGTACCTTACCCTCTTCCATACATTTATTAAATAATTGCACCAACCACTCCAAAACTATATCCCCACCTGCTTTTAACATTTCTATCTTTATCCCATCAATCCCGGCTGCCTTACCCCCTTTCATTTTACCTACTGCCTCACGAACTTCCCCCACACTCACAACTGGCTCTTCCTCACTCCTACAAGATGTTATTCCTCCTTGCCCTATACACGAAATCACAGCTTCCCTATCTTCATCAACATTTAACAATTCCTCAAAATATTCCTTCCATCTTCCCAATACCTCTAACTCTCCATTTAATAACTCTCCTCTCCTATTTTTAACTGACAAATCCATTTGTTCTCTAGGCTTTCTTAACTTGTTAATCTCACTCCAAAACTTTTTCTTATTTTCAACAAAATTTGTTGATAACATCTCACCCACTCTCTCATTTGCTCTCTTTTTACATTGCTTCACCACTCTCTTAACTTCTCTCTTTTTCTCCATATACTCTTCCCTCCTTGCATCACTTCTACTTTGTAAAAACTTCTCATATGCTAACTTTTTCTCCCTTACTACTCTCTTTACATCATCATTCCACCAATCGCTCCTCTTCCCTCCTGCACCCACTTTCCTGTAACCACAAACTTCTGCTGAACACTCTAACACTACATTTTTAAACCTACCCCATACCTCTTCGACCCCATTGCCTATGCTCTCATTAGCCCATCTATCCTCCAATAGCTGTTTATATCTTACCCTAACTGCCTCCTCTTTTAGTTTATAAACCTTTACCTCTCTCTTCCCTGATGCTTCTATTCTCCTTGTATCCCATCTACCTTTTACTCTCAGTGTAGCTACAACTAGAAAGTGATCTGATATATCTGTGGCCCCTCTATAAACATGTACATCCTGAAGTCTACTCAACAGTCTTTTATCTACCAATACATAATCCAACAAACTACTGTCATTTCGCCCTACATCATATCGTGTATACTTATTTATCCTCTTTTTCTTAAAATATGTATTACCTATAACTAAACCCCTTTCTATACAAAGTTCAATCAAAGGGCTCCCATAATGGGGTCCACCTCTGGTGTAAATTGTGGGACCCATAGCCTCGGAGAAGTGGATAAAAAGACTTCAAGGAAGAATATTTGGATTTTTTCCTGAAGCCATTTGAATATTCCACTTCCCTTACCACCCCATCTTTTCATATTTTTTTTTTACCAATAGGAATATTTTATTACATTATATGGTACAAAAGATTTAAGAGATACATTGTTGATATAAAGGTGGCATATACGGTACATGTTGTTACGTGTGTATCACCGATTATAAGGCGAAAATCTCATCCAGCTCCTCAGAGCTGAGGCGTGTGCCCAAAATACAGCAGGCATTAACCCTTTGAACAGCCGCACTGAGCTGCTGGAACAGAAAACTAGCTGCCCTGGGATCCCTAGTTACCCTGATGAGTCTTTTGCCCAGCTCCTTAAGGTATTTAGATGCATTCTTTCAACATGAGCCAAGGGTCTATGAGCCTATGGGGACAAACATATAATGATGGGCAAGTTCTCCATATTTTCTAGACTTTTGGGACTCCCTGAAGCTGGCAGCTGCCCCTCCTTCCTCCCTGGCGTATTGGAGATAGGTATCAGCCAAGGTAGATGCACATGTGTAGTCCCACACCACCTGCTTACCGTCTGTCCAAGCTTGAAGGGTGATACCATCTGGATGCTTCTAGCTACCATCAGATCTGCATAGCTGGGGTGGCTCCCTTACTGCTGGGCATCCGGCTGTTGTGAGGCTCCTCTTGATAATGTTATTAACCTCCTCATGTCTTGTAATCTTTCCCTCGGATTTACGGCACACAAGACCATGGTACCCGAATCGATCTGATGCTTCACTGCCACAAATACACCTGTGTTCTGGGAGAATAGGGGCGGCAAGTCGAAGGGCAACACCGATGCTGATAGTCTGTAGGTCGAGGCATGTGCCAAGACTGGAGTTGAGAACAGCCAACAGAAAGTCCCCTGCATGAGGGGCTCTCACTGCCAGAAGGCGGGCTCTATCCTTCCCTGACACACTCTGAACCATTGTTAAGGCTATATTTTCCACTATTGAATCATCCCAGTGCGGTTGTTTGTAGGTGTTGGGGGGGAGCAGGTCTGGTTTCAGAGCCCATTATATTATCCCAGATCATGGCTCCGTCAATAAACTTTTGGTCGACTCGAAGCTACAAACCTTGGAACAAGGTACGCAGTGCTTTGCCGATCGTACGATATGGTTGACAAGGTCCTGTTTCGGCAGACACCATCGTGAGTATCCACCGGAGATTACAGAGTCGTGACAACCCTCTGAATTAGACCATTACTTCTGTATCAGTGAAAGTGCAGTGTGCATGTTTGGATTTGGGGAGTAGTGGTGGAGTTGAGGGGATCCTGCCTGTGGACGTTTGTTTAATCTCTGCGTTCGGCCTGGGTTGGAGGGGAAAGTGGTTGCTCACGACTCCGTCAATGGATGCTGAACAGAAGAACACCTCGGTTAACAGTGAGAACATGGTGATTAGTGTGCCAAATGGCGAGGGTTTTTTACTAAATGGAATAATAAGTGTATAACAATAAGCAAAAGATAGTCAGTGATGTGCATCTTTATAACGGCACAAAACATACTCAACCCCTGCCAATTTGGATTCAGGAAAAATAAAAGCACTAATGACGCAATCATAAAAATGCTAGATCTGCTTTACACAGCATTGGAAAATAAGGAATATCCACTAGGAATTTTTATTGACCTAAGAAAAGCTTTTGACACAGTAGACCATGACATCCTACTCCACAAACTTGACCATTACGGTATAAGAGGCCATGCGCTTGCTTATTTCAAATCTTACCTTACTAATAGGTATCAGTATGTCACCATTAAAGACACAGCATCAACAACACGGCCACTTGATACTGGAGTTCCGCATGGAAGTGTCCTTGGTCCCCTGCTCTTCCTCATATACATCAATGATCTTCCAAACGTATCCCAACACCTGACGACACGACTTATGTCATCTTTCACCCTAATCTTGCCACCCTCAACACCACTGTTAACGAAGAGCTGATCAAAATATCGACTTGGATGACAGCCAATAAACTTACGCTTAACACTGACAAAACCTACTATATTATGTTTGGTAGCAGAGCAGGAGATGCACAAATTAACATTAAGATCGACAACACTCTAATTACCAGACATAATGAGGGCAAATTCCTAGGCCTATACCTTGACAACAACCTGAATTTCGACCTGGAGGTTATTCCGGGAATCAATGCCCGCGCGGCCCGGTCCACGACCAGGCCTCCCAGTGGATCAGGACCTGATCGACCAGGCTGTTACTGCTAGCCGCACGTAGTCCAACGTATGAACCACAGACCGGCTGATCCGGCACTGACTTTAGGTATCTGTCCAGCTCCCTCTTGAACGCAGCCAGGAGCCTATTTGTAATTACCCTTATGCTTAGTGAGAGGCTGTTAAACAGTCTTGGGCTCCAGACACTTATGGTGTTTTCTCTTAGTGTACCAATGGAGCCCCTACTTTTAATTGGAGGTATTTTGCATCGCCTGCCCAGTCTTTTACTTTCGTAGGGAGTGATTTCTGTGTGCAGATTCGGGACCATTCCTTCCAGGATTTTCCAAGTGTAGATTATGATATATCTCTCTCTTCTGTGTTCCAACGAGTACAAGTCAAGTGCTTCCAAGCATTCCCAGTAGTTAAGGTAGTTGATAGAACTTATACGTGCAGTAAAGGTTCTCTGTACACTCTCTAGATCTACAATTTCACCTGCTTTGAATGGAGATGTTAATGTACAGCAGTATTCCAGCCTAGAGAGAACAAGTGATTTGAAAAGGATCATCATTGGCTTGGCATCTCTCGTCTCGAACGTTCTCATTATCCATCCTATCATTTTCTTTGCACTTGTGATCGTGGCACTGTTGTGATCCTTGAAAGTGAGATTCTCAGACAATACTACTCCCGGGTCCCATACATTATTTTTCCACTATTGTATGGCCAAAGTTTGTAGTATACTCTGTTCTAGTTATTATCTCCTCAAGCTTCCCATAATGGAGTAGTTGGAATTTGTACCTCCAGGGATTGTTTCTGCTGTAACATTATTCGCTACATTCTTCCATTTTGTATTTCTTAGGTTGAAATCACCAAGCAGTAAGATGTTTGGGTATGGAGCTGGAAGGCTTCCAGACAGTAATCAATTTTTCAATAGCTGTTCCTTGAATTGTTGGGAGGTTGCATCTGGTGGCTTATATACAACCACGATGACCAGGTTTTGGTTCTCGATCTTTATTGATAGAATTTCAACTACATCAATTGTGGTGTTCAGCAACTCCGTGCAGATGAGCGACTCTTTGACATACAGGCCAACCCCTCCCCCCCTCGTTGCCTGTTCTTTCTGTCGCATCTGAAAAGGTTGTACCCATTTATCCATATTTCACTGTCGAAGTGATCTTTTGTGTGGGTCTCTGTGAAGGTTGCAAACATTGCATTAGACTCCTCTAGAAGTCCACTGATAAAAGGTATTTTGTTGTTGGTGGATGGCTTAAGGCCCTGTATATTAGCAAATATAAACGAGGTTGTATTCTGTGTTTGTTGGGGGGATTTTATTGGCATCAGTAGTTGTAGTTCTGGAGGGCCGTGGGTGGCCACTGGCTGTGCCTCCAGTCCAACAAGGCTCCAAGGTGGTGGACTATTTTTGTTTTTTCCTTCCTGGAGTTGGGTTGTCGTAGGTACTATTGTTTTTCTTGTGGGGTCTGTGCCTCCTGGTCCCTTTTAGATGGATGTTGTAACACTGCTTTTGGAGGACCGAAGAGTGACACATTTTTGGATGAAAGAATGTACAGGAAGAAGAATGACACACTCCTTTAGACAGCAGGTCACTACATTTTTTGGGATGCTCAAAGCAGCATGTCCCAATTTTTTCCTGATATTCCATTCTTACAGATGCCCCAAACACAGTATTTGCACAATTTCACTTTTGGTTGGATAGAACTTGTGGAGAAATTTTCTCCAGGAGAGGGGTATCAGCCCCCTTCAGCCCCCTTCAGCCCTCTCAGCCCTGAGGGGCCACTCAGAAGGGGCGAGCATCTTGTTTACTGCTAGAGTGAGTAATTGATCACAGATGCTATGCCACGTAGTCAAATGACCTCTGCTCCTTGCAGCGGTGTTGCAACGTGTATTTTTATAAGAGACAGTACATCTCTTACTTAGCAGGACAATTAAGGAAAATCCTGCTCCCACTTTATTACCATAGTAAAGATAGTGTACATTGTTGTCTATGATTAAGACAGCAAGAAACAAACATTCTGCTTTGCTTCATCGAGGAGGTGACAAGGATGCAAGGTACTAGGTCAGCGTTTTTTTTTGTGCTGGGGGCAGTGACGGCATGGAGCGCTGTAGCGTCTGGCAGACTATCTTTGACTCTAGTGAGAGTGACACTGACGCCAGGATAACTAGCAAAGAACACTGATCTGTGCGTTAGTGTGGACAAAGTGTCTCACAAAACACGATAAACATAAGAAAAGTGTGATCAGCTTCTCTTGTGATACATTGTGAACAATAAAGACAAATCTTGTGGAACATAGTGTACCAGCGTGCGTTTCCTAGACAATGGAAGACGTGGACATCCAAGGACACTTCAGCTTCTATCAAGTCACCGATATCTGTCGAAGGTGTTGAGAACACCATAGCTCACATTACAAAGAGCAAGGTATGTTACGAATTTCTTGTAGATCGGGGGATTGCGCAATTCTTGAGTCACAAGGAGTTTGTAATCAACCTATAATCGGCAGTAAGGTGTGGACTTCTGAGTCCAAACAAGTAGGTATTTCGTCAGCCATCATCGAATGAAATAAGCTGACATAACACCCCCTAGGGGTAATTTATACTTACAAATTGTATCTCTTGACAGCCCACTGTTGTGATGGTTTCGACAGCTTCTAGACCTCGTCTGCAGGGGCGGCTGTGTAGACGATTTGCTGTCATTTATCAGCTAAGTGTTCATTATATATAGTTATAATAAACACAGCAGGTAAGGCCAAAAATCTCAACAGAGTTTTGGTCGTGTTCGAACCGGATAAAGACCACACTGTGGTCCAAATATGTTGTACTACAGTGTACAAATAACCTATGAGCCAAGGTCCTTCGAAAAAAGCTGTAAAACTAGTGTTTTACAATATAAATCAGTATAAATGAGTCCCTCCAGACTCAATCACAGAGAATGGGCAGCCAAAAGAAAACAGGCGCTCACCCAGCGTTCACCCAACGAAAACGGGAGCTGGGTGACTCACCCAACAAGAAGACGGGGGATGGTATCCTGCACCCTCCATCAACTGCTCCAATCTTGAAATCGCTGATTAAGACAACACCCAAGTGATGTTGTTTGTCTGAGTGTATATATATATATACACAGTGTTTATAATGTTTATAGACAGACATTAAGAGACAAGATTGTGTTAAAGTTTGTTTCTTATAGATCTACCTGTTATATTAACCCTTTGAGGGTCGACAGGCCCTCTCCGAAACTCGTTCTCAGGGTCGGCCAAATTTCAAAAAAAAAAAAATTATTTTTTCTTATGAAAAAATAGAGTTTTTTTTTCTAAACATTATAGGATAAACAAAAAAATTTTACCATCAATACTTACGGAGATATGGATGCATGAAGTTTGCAGAAAATGAGCCGCGTATGGCAACAGCGGCGACTGCCGCTCACCCGGTAAACTTTGATTTACTTGTATTTGAAGGTTTGTTGTTTTTTTCACTATTTTATTTTTTCACATAACTTATGTGGCCTATGAGACCAAAGTAAGGTGCAATGTACATATATACACTCGTTGTATACAACACAATAAGCACACAAACATAATTATCAATATATTGTTTACAAAACTTGTTTACAAAAACAAACAATACAAAACATTGTTTATTATTATTGTTCTATAATATATATACCAATATACAGTCACTGAACATATTCCTATTAGTTCTGCAGCTTGTGGAACTCTGAAACATGGTGTCATACACAATGGTGTTTTATCTTTCTCCCTCATTCTATCTCTTTCAATCTGTCTCTCTCTTTCTATCTGTCTGTCTATCTCTGTCTCACAGGTACACATAAATACAAGTATACATAGTATAAATTACCTAGGATAACCCAAGAAATCCAGACAAAGTGCTATACTCTGCTTGAAGATGTGAGTAAAAGTGATGACACAGTCTTGTGGCTCTCTGAGACAGAGAGCTAGACGGATAGACAGATAGACAGGGAGCTTGACAGACAGACAAATAGACAGACAGAAATGTTAGTGTACCAGTACCAGTGTACTAGTGTTCCACCCTCCTCCTCCTCCTCTGCCTCCTCCTCCTCTTGCCTCCTCCTCCTCTTGCCTCCTACTCCTCTGCCTCCTCCTCCTCTGCCTCCTCCTCCTCCTCCATTCTTGGAACAAGTTTGAAGAGCTTGTAGTTCATAATCACTATCATTATCATCACCAATGCTCACATCTGAGTCTGGGATTTTGGAAAATAGGAGTTTCCTCTTTGATTCTGGTACAATTGAACGACGGCCCAGCACCAGAGGTGGAAGGCTGTGGGTTGTCTGGGTTTTCCTCACTATTACCCATATTATGGTCATTAGTTTCGGTCAAAACCTCACCAGAACCTTGAAACTCATCTTCACTGTCACTTCCATCTGTATTAGAACTGTCACTGGGGAACAAAAGTGTCCCAATTCGCCGAGGAGTGAGGAACTTCTTACTGCAGGGCACGGTGGAAATTGTGTACTATGATGGCATTCCCACAATGCACCACTGGGTCCCAGATTTTTTCCTACTGCGCACACCCACCACACAGACCCATTCTCTCACATCTAGGCTTATCAGCCTTTTCCTGCGAGATTTGAGGCCGCTAGAATTTATGCGTACTAGTACGTCAAAAACCCCTACGCGTAAGACGTACTAGTACGACCAAAACCCTCAAAGGGTTAAAGGAACTTATATATAAAGTGTAAGCTTTCAAATATATATTAACAGTGAAATTTATATATGTGTAAGTAATATTCACGTGTGATTACAGTTATACAGTGACATTTATAGTGTATAGTGAATGAAGTGTATAACATCGTTATTTACGATTAATCATCATGGGCAGGCTGACACAGCAAACTCTAAGCCATAAACACCAGACACATGTACGGTGTACCCTTCATGGTCATTGACCCTGAGGTTAAGCTTAGTGGGTCAGTAGTGTCTGACTCGATTATTGCTGACTTAAGCATAACAAAAACTCAGCTGTTTAAAGCAGTACAGTGTTTTTTAAACACTCTAAGTGTGGTGCTAGAATTTTCAGTATACCATTAAAATGGCTTGTTTGAAAACTCAGTTTCAGTCTTTACAGACTAAGATTACACAATTAGAAAATCTAATTTCAGTCTGTCTAGGATTAACTCAAGATACAAACATAGATTTTGATGATCTTGAGGTCAAGTTTGAATTATTTACACAACGTCTGGAAATAATTAATTCAGACTATACACATTATGAAAATAAATTTCTTGAATCAGATCCATCTGAGGATGAAATTAAAAATGTTTTGGATACTTTTAGTGGTCAACAATTAAGGTGGACAGGAGTACAGGCTATCTGCCGTAAAACTCTGTCACAGAGACCTACTATAACTAGTGGGCAAACACCTGTTACACCTGTAACAACAACAAGTGTCCCATTACCAAGCTTACCTACATTGTCATTACCTATTTTCCAAGGTCATAATTATGAAGAATTCATTAGTGGTTTTCAATCCATAGTAAATTCACGAACTGACATAGATGAGATTGCTAAGTTCAATTATCTTAAATGTCTTGTGAAGGGAGAACCCTATGAACTGATTAATTCATTTCTGGTGGTTAAAGGTAATTATCAAATAGCCTTACGTGTCTTAGCAGACAATTACTTCGATGCTGAGAAGGCTAGAGTTAGACATGCAGTCTTAATATCAAGCTTGAAGCCACCCAAACATTGTTTTTCAGACATACAGTCATTTAGAATTACATTAGACAATAGTCTCAGATCTCTAGATGCTAAATATGACCTAAGACAATGTGATTGGTTTATCAGTGGTATTGTACAGGATAAGCTGTCACCACAAACTATTGAACGATTAAATATTATGTTCAATAAACGCTATTTCACTTGTGAAGAAATTAGCAATGGTTTACAAACAATAGTTTCATGCATGCAAGCAACGAGACAAGATGAAAAATCCACAAATCCAGTGGATAATAAACCTTCAACTCAGTATAAAAAGAGTATACCTACTCCCACTAAACCACATAATGGGAAATCCCATATAGGCATTTATCAAGCTGTGAATACAACAGACAGTAAACAAACTGTCACACATAAACGTACTCCAAAATGTGTACTTTGTGATGGAACACATTGGGCACAGTATTGTAGTCAATACACATCAATGGAGGCACGTAAACAACGTGTTCATCAGCTGAAAAGATGCATCAAGTGTTTAGGTGAACACAAGGGAGGAAAATGCTCACTGAAGAAGTGTTTTAAATGCAAGGGTATGCATCATTCAGCATTATGCCCAAATACTTTTGCTGAACAGCAGCAGACTTCCACAGAATCAGGAAGTCAACAAGCAACAGCATTAAATGTGAGAGATAAGTTTAAAGCAACTGCTCTCCCGATAGCTCGAGTTGAGTTATCTAATAAATTACACAAAACCAATGTGCTAACACTATTTGATCAAGGCTCACAAAGGTCCTTCATAAGAAGAACAGTGTTGCAGAAACTGAATAAACAACCCTATGCCAAAATACAGTTAGATATAGCTGGTTTTTTCCACAATTCTGGTAAACAGACATATGACCTAGCCAAAATCACTGTTGGTCTAGGAAACAGGAAAAAGACAGTAGAAGCTGTGGTAGTAGATGATTTGCCTAAGTCTGTGCAGATCCAGGGATTAAAAGAAACAGTTGCAGCACTGAAAGCAGCTAAGGTCAAGTTAGCCTGTCCTGACATACAGACGGACACAATTAGTCCAATTGATTTAATCATTGGAAGTGATTATTATCACTGTTTTGTGCAAAATATAGTAAGTAAACATGATGTTCACTTGCTGAAAACAGCAGGAGGCCACATGATATGTGGTCCCATTCCCTCTCAAAGTGGGAAAGAAGCTGATATTGATTCAGTGGAAAATGTACTAGTTACGAGAATAACCGCTGATCATGTACCACAGCAAAAATTATCATTCCTGGAAGAAATGAATGAACCAGTTGATAAGTTGTGGGATTTAGATGCGATAGGTATTGATGTAAATAAACCAAGCCCACAAGAGTCTCAGACTTATAACCAATATTTGGACACTGTCAAATATAAAGATGGACAGTATTGGGTTAGGTTACCATGGAAATTAAATCCACCACATCTACCTAGCAATTATCGCATGGCTTTCGGACAGATGAAAGCACAAATACATGAGCTCAGGAAGAATCCAGAGCTACTGACTGTCTATGATAATATCATACAAGAACAGTTGACAATAAATTCATTGAGGAAATAGTCGAAGATAAGTTGAAGACAGAAGCTCATTATCTCCCGCACCATGGAGTCAGAAAAGATTCTGAAACCACTCCACTACGTGTTGTATATAATTGCAGCGCACGTGCAAATAAAGATGTAGCAAGTCTTAATGACTGTCTGATGACCGGACCCTCACTAACTGAGAAGCTTGGAGACGTGCTTATGAAATTTCGCACAAACCCATATGCCTACACGGCTGATATTTCCAAAGCTTTCTTAAGAGTAGGACTACAAGAAATAGATAGAGATTATACTCGATTCTTGTGGCCTGAAAATCCACATGATCCTCAAAGTCCTGTGAAAACTTATCGTTTCAAATCAGTATTATTTGGTGCAACATCCTCTCCATTCTTACTAGAAGCTACTCTAAATACACATTTGAAGAAATCTGAAAGTCCCTTCGAAGAAGTCTTAAAGAAAAGTTTTTATGTGGACAATCTTCAAGGTACTGTGAATAAAGAGGATGATTTGAAATCCTTATACAGAGAAGCTAACAAGGAGATGAAAGAAGCAAATATGCCTCTAAGGATGTGGAATACAAATTCAAAGCAATTAAGGGAACTTATCAAAGAAGATTTCCCTGAAACTGAAATTCCTGATTGCAACAATATGCTGGGACTTAATTGGAACACACAGGAAGATACTTTGAGTCTCAAAAGGATAAACAATAAATCATGCAGTACACTCACTAAACGTAGTTTACTGTCAGAGGTATCACAATGTTTTGATCCTCTAGGACTCGTCTCACCAATTACCATAAAAGGTAAAATGCTTATGCAAGATGCATGGAAACTCAAAATTGGATGGGATGAGAACTTGCCTCTAGAAATGAGTCAAGCATGGGATGAAATATCCAAGGAGTTTAAACAACTTCATCAAATTAAATTTCCCAGACAAATAGGTCAAGAGGGAAACAATTACACATTACATGTGTAATAACCAGCGCCATAACCAGAGGTTATGGCGCTGTAGCTTACATGAGTAATGCTGAAGGAAGTACACTAATTACTTCAAAGGCCAGGGTAGCACCCTTGACGGTCAGAACAGTACCACAATTGGAACTGACAGCACTCTATGTAGGTACAAAATTAGCTGTCTATCTCAACAAAGTACTTGATCATCTCACTATTGAGAAAACCGTGATCTGGAGTGATAATGAGGCAGTTCTCCAGTGGTTAAGAAATAATAAGAGTAAGTTGGTCTATGTACAGAACAGAGTAGCAGAAATAAAAGAGATGCAGAGAGATTATCTCTTTCTTCACGTCTCTACCCAAGAGAATCCAGCTGACATGTTGTCACGTGGTGTCCCACTCAAGAAATTTGTGGATAATAAATTATGGCTTCACGGACCGAACTGGCTCTCTAATGAAAATAACTGGCCTCAGCAAAAAGCTCACATTATGCCAGAAGAAACAGTCTGCTTGAACACAGCAGAAATAAGTTGTGTAAATACTGCAGACAGAACAGAAATAGTCATTGATGGATCTAAATACTCATCTTTGGGTAAACTCTTAAGAGTTACAGCTCTTGTCTTTAAATTCATTAAAGGAATAAAACCTGATTATGAATGTCTTGAACCCATTAAATACTGAGTGAAACTAATACAGAAAGATGTGTTCTCTACAGAATATAAATTTCTAGAAACACAAGATAAATCCCCAAAGAAACCTGTTATGATTAATTCTTTAGGACTTTATCTCGACTCAGAAAAGATTATAAGATGTCGAGGAAGAATTCACAATTCTTCACTACCTAAAGAAGCCATACATCCAATATTGATCCCCAAGAATCATTGGCTAACAAAACTGATTCTGCAAAACGCCCACAGTAACGTGTTACATGGTGGGGTAGCTGACACACTTTGTCATATACGACAATCCTACTGGATACTTCAAGGTCGACAAAGTGTGAAAAAACAAATAAAGGAATGCATTACTTGTCGTCACTACGATATGCGAGTATGTCAGTATCCAGGTCCACCTCCATATCCCTCTGAAAGAGTTTGTCATATCACTCCATTTGAGGTGACAGGTGTAGATTACACTGGACCAATAATTTTAACCAAAACAGTTGACAAAGTTCCCATCAAGGTGTACATCTGTTTGTTCACTTGTGCTACAACTAGAGCAGTACATCTAGAAGTAGCCACTGACATGTCTGCTGAAACTTTTATCAAATTATTCAGAAGGTTTGCAGCCAGAAGGGCATGTCCCAGACTGATGATTTCAGATAATGCAACGAACTTTGTTGCTGGTGCTGCTTATATAAGCAAGATCTTTGATCAACCAGAAGTACAACAGATGCTGAATCAACGCAGATGTCGTTGGAGATACATTCCTCCTAAATCTCCATGGCACGGCGGATTTTATGAAAGAATGATCGGCATTGTAAAACGTTGTTTAAGGAAGACTCTTCATCGTCAGAGAATAGACTTAGAAGAATTCTGTACAGTTGTGACTGAAATAGAAAATAGAGTCAACAACAGACCTCTAACTTATGTTACCGATGATCTGGACAATTTAGAAGTGTTAAGTCCATCTCATTTACTCCATGGCAGAAGGCTCGAACCTGTTCCTCCCATGAATGATAAAGAAATCATAGAGGATCCTACTTATTTCGAACCTGAGCAACTCAGACGTAAATTCAAACACCTTGATAAAGTGATTGAATGTTGGGAGAAAATTTGGCGAGAAGACTATCTCACCTCATTGAGAGAACACTTCTATGGAGCTGGTGTTCCTGAAAATCATAAGTCCTTAAGACCTGGTGACATAGTGATTATCGACAATGATGGTCCGAGGTCCCAATGGCCACTTGGAAAAATTGTGACCATATATCCTGATGCAAATGGAATCATCAGGACAGTTGATGTTTTGAGCAAAGGTGTAGTGAATAAGCGGACAATAAATAAACTAGTGCCGTTAGAATTACACAGTGTTGAAAACAAAATTAGTGATTCTCCAGAAACCACACAGACTAAAGCTGTTCAGAAAAGACAAGCAGCAGTGGTGGCGAGTGAGAAAATCAAATTAATGTTAAGTGATGAATAGTTCACCTGCAGCGAACCTCCGCCGCCCCCCAGTGTGGAGAAATTTTCTCCAGGAGGGGGGTATCAGCCCCCTTCAGCCCCCTTCAGCCCTCTCAGCCCTGAGGGGCCACTCAGAAGGGGCGAGCGTCTTGTTTACTGCTAGAGTGAGTAATTGATCACAGATGCTATGCCACGTAGTCAAATGACCTCTGCTCCTTGCAGCGGTGTTGCAACGTGTATTTTTATAAGAGACAGTACATCTCTTACTTAGCAGGACAATTAAGGAAAATCCTGCTCCCACTTTATTACCATAGTAAAGATAGTGTACATTGTTGTCTATGATTAAGACAGCAAGAAACAAACATTCTGCTTTGCTTCATCGAGGAGGTGACAAGGATGCAAGGTACTAGGTCAGCGTTTTTTTTTTGTGCTGGGGGCAGTGACGGCATGGAGCGCTGTAGCGTCTGGCAGACTATCTTTGACTCTAGTGAGAGTGACACTGACGCCAGGATAACTAGCAAAGAACACTGATCTGTGCGTTAGTGTGGACAAAGTGTCTCACAAAACACGATAAACATAAGAAAAGTGTGATCAGCTTCTCTTGTGATACATTGTGAACAATAAAGACAAATCTTGTGGAACATAGTGTACCAGCGTGCGTTTCCTAGACAATGGAAGACGTGGACATCCAAGGACACTTCAGCTTCTATCAAGTCACCGATATCTGTCGAAGGTGTTGAGAACACCATAGCTCACGTTACAAAGAGCAAGGTATGTTACGAATTTCTTGTAGATCGGGGGATTGCGCAATTCTTGAGTCACAAGGAGTTTGTAATCAACCTATAATCGGCAGTAAGGTGTGGACTTTTGAGTCCAAACAAGTAGGTATTTCGTCAGCCATCATCGAATGAAATAAGCTGACATAACACCCCCTAGGGGTAATTTATACTTACAAATTGTATTTCTTGACAGCCCACTGTTGTGATGGTTTCGATAGCTTCTAGACCTCGTCTGCAGGGGCGGCTGTGTAGACGATTTGCTGTCATTTATCAGCTAAGTGTTCATTATATATAGTTATAATAAACACAGCAGGTAAGGCCAAAAATCTCAACAGAACTTTTCGGAGGTGTGTTGTAAATTTCTGCAGGTTCTGGAACTGCACTGTAATCCTCAGTATCCAAGCCAGGGCCACCCCATCCTGGATTCGATCTACTTTCCTCAGTAGAAGAAGAAGAAGGAGACTTCTGTAATGTGGGCTATGGTCTTGTGCAATGATGGTTGTAGTGGTGACTGTGGTAGGGTCCCTAGTAGAGTCTGGACTGGCAATAAGGCTGGGAGCTGAGACTGAGTCAGCACTGGGGCTAGGGGCTGATTATTATTATAATCAAAAAGAAGCGCTAAGCCACAAGGACTATACAGCGGCTAGGGGCTGAGCTTGGGCCAGCACCAGCACTGTGGGCATTAGTGCTATGTGGGGGGTTGGGTTAACTAATGTTTTTGTTTCCTGTGTTTTTTTTCAGTGGGTGACTAGATAGTTTCGAGTCATCTGTTGTGGCATGGGCATTCTGCATTTTTTGGTTCACTCCTGTTTCTTTCTCCCATGTTTTATATATTTTTGGTAGATTGTCCAAGAGGTCATCTTTGTTTTCTTGATTATTTTCATCATTTATTACTTTCCTTAATACCTTTCTGATACCTGCCCAAAGTTCTATATCATTATTGCACAACCAGAAACACTTTGCTAGTTCGAGGTCACAAGAGATATTATGTTTGGAAAAGCAGAGATTGCATGTGATTCTGGATTTCCTTCCAAGGATTTTTTACAAGTCCCACAGATATGCTGTGCTGACATCCTGTCTGTATCCTACTACACTCTGTATGCCACGGAAGAAAACTGATTTCCACTTTACCTTTCTCTCGCTGGTGAGAGTAATATGCAGGATGTATTTATAGAAACCAAGTTTGCGGCATGTGTGTAGTGGATGGGTGTTGAGTGGGTGGGTGTTGAGTGGGTGGGTGTTGAGTGGGTGTTTTGGGTGTTTATGGTAGGCCTGAGTGGCTGCCTGGCAGCACTGCCAGACGTATGACTGTAGCACACCACTCAGGGTATGTGACACTATCTCATGTGATACCACATTTTAGTTCAAACCATTTCCATTATGTTAATCATTATCCTTGTGTTGTTCCGCTAACAATTTAGGTTCACTAGATTTTTCTATTATGTCTCGGTATCCTAGTCTATTCGTTATATGTAGTAACTCAAACCTTCGTGCATCACTTGTCACATGTCAACACCAGGACAAGTAGACTGACCCACCACAGCTACACTTCACTGACTGACCCACCACAGCTACACTTCACTGACTGACCCACCACAGCTACACTTCACTGACTGACCCACCACAGCTACACTTCACTGACTGACCCACCACAGCTACACTTCACTGACTGACCCACCACAGCTACACTTCACTGACTGACCCACCACAGCTACACTTCACTGACTGACCCACCACAGCTACACTTCACTGACTGACCCACCACAGCTACACTTCACTGACTGACCCACCACAGCTACACTTCACTGACTGACCCACCACAGCTACACTTCACTGACTGACCCACCACAGCTACACTTCACTGACTGACCCACCACAGCTACACTTCACTGACTGACCCACCACAGCTACACTTCACTGACTGACCCACCACAGCTACACTTCACTGACTGACCCACCACAGCTACACTTCACTGACTGACCCACCACAGCTACACTTCACTGACTGACCCACCACAGCTACACTTCACTGACTGACCCACCACAGCTACACTTCACTGACTGACCCACCACAGCTACACTTCACTGACTGACCCACCACAGCTACACTTCACTGACTGACCCACCACAGCTACACTTCACTGACTGACCCACCACAGCTACACTTCACTGACTGACCCACCACAGCTACACTTCACTGACTGACCCACCACAGCTACACTTCACTGACTGACCCACCACAGCTACACTTCACTGACTGACCCACCACAGCTACACTTCACTGACTGACCCACCACAGCTACACTTCACTGACTGACCCACCACAGCTACACTTCACTGACTGACCCACCACAGCTACACTTCACTGACTGACCCACCACAGCTACACTTCACTGACTGACCCACCACAGCTACACTTCACTGACTGACCCACCACAGCTACACTTCACTGACTGACCCACCACAGCTACACTTCACTGACTGACCCACCACAGCTACACTTCACTGACTGACCCACCACAGCTACACTTCACTATTGTTTTTATTTTATTTCCTTTTATTTTATCACTGGTATTTTATCACTGTACTGAACACTGGTTATCTCAACGATATACACTATGTTCATTTAAGCTACACTTTTTTTTCCACTGCACTACACTGGGATCGTTGTTTTATTATTCACACAACAACTTGACCTACGGTAAATTTCCCCTACACTTCCATGAAAATTTATTTCATGCTTAGTAGAGGTAACGGGAAAAACACCTCACACAGTAGGTTTATGCCTTTACATGGAGTGTATGCTCAGTTTATGTATACTGTGATTCCTGCACTTCAATGTTACCATCACTCCTTTTATCACTTATGACTATAGTAAATATTCATCCGTTATTTTCGCTGTGCCAGTCACTTGTAAGATATTCCCATATGCTACACCATATATTTCACGCTATATTGGGGATAATTAACATTACTCTTATGTACAATTTAGTTCACTATGTCACATAAGAACATAAAAATATAAGAAAAAGGAACACTGCAACATGCCTACTGACCTATGCGAAGCAGGTCCATGTTCCCCCCTAATTAGCCCAATGACCCACCTAGTCAGGTCACTTCCACTTAAGGAAGGAGCAAGACATCAGACCCAGTAGCACAAGCTAGTCAGGTCCAACTCACACCCACCCACACCCACTCATGTATTTATCTAACCTATTTTTAAACCTACACAACGTTTTAGCCTCTATAACTGCACACGGGAGTTTGTTCTACTCATCCACAACTCTATTACCAAACCAGTGCTTTCCTATATCCTTCCTGAATCTGAATTTTTCCAACTTGAAAACATTGCTGCGAGTCCTATCTTGGCTGAAAATTTTCAGCACACTATTTACATCCCCTTTATTTATTCCTGTTTTACATTTATACACCTCGATCATATCCCCCCTAATTCTACGCCTTTCCAGAGAGTGCAGATTCAGGGCCCTCAGTCTATCCTCATAGGGAAGATTTCTGATTCATGGGATCAATTTTGTCATCCTCCTCTGTACACTTTCCAGTGCATTTATATCCATTCTGTAATACGGTGACCAGAACTGTGCAGCATAATCTAAATGAGGCCTAACCAAGGATATATAGAGTTGAAGAACAACCTGAGGACTTCTATTATTTATACTTCTAGATATGAAGCCAAGGATTCTGTTAGCTTTATTGCGAACACTAATGCACTGTTGTCTTGGTTTTAGATTACTGCTAACTAGAACTCCTAAATCCTTTTTGCAATCAGTAATATTAAGATCTACATTATTCAGTTTATATGTGGCATGGTTATTTTCCTGTCCAACATTTAAAACTTTGTATTTGTCTATATTAAACTGCATCTGCCACTTCTCCTACCATTGCATCAGTCTATTCATATCATCCTGGAGTGCTCTAGTGTCCTCATTAAAATGAATTGACCGTCACTGCACATATATATCCTTGTCACTCACTATATTACTTAATGATAGTTCAATATCTGTTTATTTCCACTTGTGTCGACATCTGGCAATAATTCGCTGGTCAGGTCTATTCCACAGTAACAGTTATTCCACCAACACTCTCCATATGGCACTAATCCATATTTTTTCATTTAGTTCTCACTGATATTCCTTTTATGTGGATTCAAAGGAGTATATGCACTTTATGGTTGCACACGTTTATTTCCCGCACTCTGTTCCCTCTGTTACTATAATGAAACGCAATTTTTGACGGAGCTCAACCGCGCGTGACTCGATTTGTCGCCGCCGCCTGGTTTCCTCCCCAACATTCCAGTCTAGGCCTACTGACTTCCTGACCAAGGGTGCTGCCGTCTAGTGCCCCACCAATTACTCACCCTACCGCTAGCTACTCCCCCACCCTTATCCCCAATGCATTCATGCTGTCCTTTATCCGTTACCCCATAGCTGGCGACCTCCCACCCCCACGATGTCACCAATGTCACTAAAAGTACCAGGCTCCCAGGAATCTCTGTGACAGAGCCAACGCCGTGGAATCCGTTCACGAGGCATCTGTCAGGTGTGCCACAGGGAATGTGCACTCAATTCCTCAACTGGCAACATCCGTGCACACAATGGATGTCTAGGCTCCAGGAGAGCTCCAAATGGGAGCAACGAACCGTCCCTCCCAGCAGACAGAGCTGACAGCTACCCTGACTTCACCTCTACAGAGGACCCAAAATCTGCAATCAATTAACCTCTACCAGGGCACTGACACACATCCCCAAAGCAGCTCGCCCTCAAGCTACAAGCAAATTCGCTGATCTGAAAAAAGTCAATGAAGCTCCTGTAAACAACGGATCCTGGCACAACCTACTGCTATCTGGCAATGCCTGTTTGGCTGTCCCACCAAGGAGGGACAAATCAGCAACATATGTTATTAGGGCAATAAATGCATTCCCTAAAGATGACAACCTCGTCCGTCTCCCTCCTAGGGCGACAAACAACCGTCGGGAAAATGCCAACAACAGGACACCTGACGCCTCAAAAATTAGAGCCCTAATTAGCAAAAAAATGGAAGAGGATAATACTATTGGAGAACCGAGGCATATAACCAATGAAGATATCATCGCACCTAAGGACGTCAGCACGGCACAAGTCCTGAAGGACAAACGTTCACCCAAGGCTCCCAGTACCAACACTGACCTTCCTGACATTGCAGAAGGTGAAGAACATCTAACCTTACAGGCTGCTGATGTGTATTAAGCTGCCATGTCATTTCCACAGGGCTCAGCAGGAGGTTTCACCGGTTTAAGGCTACAACACTTAAAACAAATGCTCAGTCCATCACTTGGTGATGTTGCTGTCTGAACTCACCAAGTTTTCTAATGTGTGCCTGACTGGCAGTATCCCAGAGGCAATTAGACCTCTTTTCTTTGGTGCCTCACTGTGCCACATTGCAGTTGGCAACTCCCTTCGGCGCCTACTGGCCAAGGCTGCGGTAAGAATGGTGAGTCAAGAGGCTGCCTCAATGTTGAAACCAATTCAACTCGGTTTTGGTGTTCAACAAGACTGTGAAGCAGCTGCCCACGCAGCATGAGTATACATGAACAACATGTCCAATGAAAAAGCCTTGATCAAATTGGACTTTGCCAATGCGTTCATCTTAGTCAAAAGGGATGCTGCTTTCCAAGGAGTTTCTAGACACTTTCCTTCCCTCTATCCCTTCATTGAAACGTGTTATAGTGTGGCTTCTAAACTATTGTTTGGAGACCATGAGGGTGTGCAACTGGGAGACGCTCTTGCCCCCTTTCTACTCTGTCTGGTCATCAAGGAAGTCACAGAAGCACTCTCCAGGGTACCATCATCTTGGATAATGGTACCCTGGCTGGCACTACACAATCACTCCTAGAGGACATCAGAAAAATTAAAGACACGGGAGAGAGCCGGGGCCTATCTTTAAACCCTACCAATCGACAGATGATCCAGAATATTAGTAAAGTAAAAGGACGCAAGTGCAACTAATGTGACATTTTTTACTGTGGCAACGTTTCGCTCTCCGGGAGCTATATCAAGCCGTTACAAAGAGTACATGGACACAGAGGGTGTATATAGGCTCAAAGCCTACATATACCCACTGTCTCCATGTACTCTTTGTAACGGCTTGACAAAGCTCCTGGAGAGCGAAACGTTGCCACAAGAATGTCACATTAGCTGCACTTGTGTCCTTTTACTTTACATATTGTGGGTAATTCTACCAACTTTATTACAGAATATTAGTGCTGTTTTACCAGGAGCACAAGCCATTGATCCAGCCAACAGCACTCTCCTTTGTGCTCCTCCTGGACCCAATGTCATCGATCTGATCCTAGAAAAAAAATCTCAGACCTCAGGACGATGCAAGGCAGAATGAAAGACATCGATACACATGATGTCTTCTAGCTACTCACCAGGTGCCTCTCAATTTACCTACTTCCTGAGATGCTCCCCAGCCTTCAGCAGTCTGAAACTCAAGGAATATGACTCTCTCCTTAAGACCATGCCAGAGAGAGTATTGAATCTTTCTCTCGAAGATGGACAGTGGTTGCAAGCCTCACTTCCAGTCAGGCTTGGGGGCTGGGAGTACGCAAATCCTCCCAGATCACCCTACCAGCTTTCCTATCCTCTTCCATAAAATCAAATAAGTTAATAAAATAAATTCTTCTGGACAACCTCAGTGACTCAGCTGGAATACAGGACCCCTAGCTACGCCAGTGCAATCACTGAATTGGAGACTGTTGCTGCTCCAGCACCAAAACCTAGAGCAGCACTGGCCTACAAAAAGTCAAGTTGGGTTGGCCCAATAGCAGAAAAGGTGCTTGCCAACATGCTTAGAGCTGTAACATCAGACAGGGAGACTGCCCGTCTCCAAGCTGTTAGTGCACCTCACTCCGGGGACTTCTTCCAAACAGTTCCCATTCCAGCAATGGGAACACACCTCGACTCTAAGACCATTCGTAATGCAGTGGCTCTGTACCTTGCTGCCCCAATTCACATGGAATATACGTGTAATTGAGGCGATACGTAAGGCGACCAGTATGTCTACATGGTCTTAACTGTTCCAAAACTAAGGGCTGACATGCAAGACACAATGAAGTCAATGACATCATAAAGAGAACCATTGCTACAGATGGATGCCCAGCCGAGAGAAAGCCTCGATCACTAGCAGCCAACAATACCCACAACCCAGCAAACCGTCCAGATGGGATCACCATCTATCCTGGGAAAAATGGCAAGATCTTAGCATGGGACTAGACCTGTGTGTCTACACTGGCAGACACCTATATCCGTCACAGTGTCGGGCGACAGGGAGGAGCTGCTGACCACAGGGAGGAGTACAAGATCAGAAAGTACATGGACATAAGCCAACAGTATCAATTTGTTCCAGTGGGATCAGAGATCTTGGGATCATGGGGAAAAAATGCCACTTGTTTCCTTAAATAATTGGGTTCTAGGCTCTTCAACACTACCAGGGACCCAAGGGCAGCCACTTTTATATTCCAGCGCCTCAGCATGGCCATCCAGAGGGGAAATGCTTGCTGCATATTGGACTTGCTTCTGGCTTTGGAAGAGCTGGAGGAGATTCATAATCTTTGATATATTGTACCTATGTATCCGTGTTTGTGTTTTCTGAATTTCATATAGAATATACAATATAGGGGGGTGGGAGGAGAAGAAAATATTCAAACATCTCCGGGGAGAATCTTGAATTTTCCCTGACGTACGTTTATTGTCTTCTCTGAGGATGATGGTCACCATTAAAGTTCTAGAAGCGGTACCTCCCTTGCAATTTCACTATTCTTTCACACTGGTATATATATATTTGTATATATATATATATATATATATATATATATATATATATATATATATATATATATATATATATATATATATATATATATATATATATATATATATATATATATATATATAATATATATATAAGTAGTCGATTTTTCCACTGGGGGGCTCCTTCCGGTTTAGGGCCTTCCACTGGGAGGCTCCTTCCGGTTTAGGCCTTCCACTGGGCGGTGTATCCGGTCTAGGACCAGCAGCTGGAGGGTCACCTTTTCACACCTAGGTGTTACTTCCGGTTTTGACCATGACCTCGCCCTCGAGACTACCTCACCCTTGACCCCCCAACCAATACCCCCGCCCACGACCCCCCCCCCTTCGCGACCCCGCCGGCGCGCCGCGCGCCCGCCCGCGCGCCCCGCCCGCGCCCTTCGCGACCCCCGCGCGCGCCCGCCCGCGCGCCCGCCCGCGCCCTTCGCGACCCCCGCCCGCGCCTTCTGCTGCGCCTTCTGCAGCGTCGTCCGGATCGCCCCCGCGCCTCGAATTTTTTTCCGATTTTTTTCGAATTTTTTTTGAATTTCATTTTCTTGTGCTCTCCATCTCCTCGGATCAAGTTTTTAAGGTTCCCCCTCTCACTTTCACCCCCATCCCAAAATTTCTCGATATTACCAAGTTTTTGGATTCCCCCCTATGGGGGTTTCGAAAGTCTCCATCTCCTCAGATCAAATTTTTAAGGTTCCCCCTCCCACTTTCACCCCCCAATCCCAAAAATTTCTCGATAATACAAGTTTTTGGATTCCCCCCCCCTATGGGGTTTTCGAAATTCTCCATCTCCTTGGATCAAATTTTTGGATTACCCCTCCCACTTTCACCCACCTCAAATTTTTCTCGATAATACAAGTTTTTTGGATCCCCCCCTATGGGGTTTTCGAAATTCTCCATCTCCTCGGATCAAATTTTCTCGATAATACCAAGACTCCATCTCCTCAGATCAAATTTTTTGGATCCCCCTATGGGGGTTTCGAAAGTCTCCATCTCCTTGGATCAAGGGTTTTGAATTTCTCCAATTCCTTGGATCAAATTTTTGGGTAGCCCTCCTTTCACCCCAAATTTTCTCGACAGTACCATGACTCCATCTCCTCGGATCAAGTTTTTGGATCCCCCCTATGGGGTTTTCGAAATTCTCCATCTCCTCGGATCAAATTTTCTCGACAATACCATGACTCCATCTCCTCGGATCAAGTTTTTTGGATCCCCCCTATGGGGTTTTCGAAATTCTCCTTGGATCAAGTTTTTTTGGATTCCCCCCTATGGGGTTTTCGAAATTCTCCAATTCCTCGGATCAAGTTTTTGGAATCCCCCCTCTGGGTATAAGCATTCAAAATAGACTCCTCCTATGGGGGCATGCTTACTACAGGTCTAATGAAGGGTGTTTACTCGGCGGTCAGTGACCTCTCATTAAGTTAAATGAACCCAGTACACAGGTTGAATCTTGTCTACCCTTTTAGTTAATAAGGGGACATAGCAGTGACGTCACGCGCACACAGGCTGAATCTTGTCGATCCTTTTAGTTCATTCAAGTTAATAAGGGGACACAGTACATCAGAAAGGCACATTTTTTCGTTAATACCCACAATTTCTTTACAACACAAGTCTAGACATTTTTTTAACTATTTCATCTCAGGTCACTCCCCACGAAGTAACCTCCTCCCCACCCTCCCAAACCCTCACACTCCAACCAACACCTCACAATTTTCACTCATAACCCCCAATTTTTCTCGTTTTAACCCTTTTAGTTCATTAAAGTTAATAAGGGGACACAGTGCATCAGAAAGTCACCACATCGCTTACATCCACTTTCGTTAAATTCACTACTCACAATTTTACATATTACGAAGTTAAATACGCACTTTTACTTTGAACATCTTCAAAACACTCATAAATCATTTGAATACTCACAAAAAAATACCTTTATACATTTCCAAACAACACTGAAATACTCCAAAACATCATTCGAACACCCCCAAATCACCTCTGAATACTCCCAGAACACCTTCATAAGTACTCTTGCACATCATTTGAACACCTTCATAAGTACTCTCATAATCATTTGTACACCTTCAAAAAACACCTTTGAATACTCACATAAACACCCTTGAACACCTTCAAAACACCTTTGAATAACCTCAAAACACCTTTGAATACTCACATAAACACCCTTGAACACCTTCAAAACACCTTTGAATAACCTCAAAACACCTTTGAACACCTTCAAAACACCCTTGAACACCTTCAAAACACCCTTGAACACCTTCAAAAAACATCATTTGAACACCTTCATAAGTACTCTCATAATCATTTGTACACCTTCAAAAAACACCTTTGAATACTCACATAAACACCCTTGAACACCTTCAAAACACCTTCGAATAACCTCAACAACACCTTGAACACCTTCAAAACACCCTTGAACACCCATTTGATCACCTTCAAAAAAAAAACACCCTTGAACACACTCAAAACACCTTTGAACACCTTTGAACATTTCCAAACAACACTGAAACACTTCCAAAAACACCATTTGAGTACTCCCAATTACACCACTGAATACTACTAAAACACCGCTGAATTCAATCAAAACACCCTTCAACACCTTCAAAACACCTTTGAACACCTTTGAACATTTCCAAAAACACTATTTGAGTACTCCCAATTACACCACTGATTACTACTAAAACACCGCTGAATTCAATCAAAACACCCTTCAACACCTTCAAACACCCTTGAACACCTTCAAAACACTCTTGAACACCTTCAAAAACACCTTTGAACATTTCCAATCAACACTGAAACACTTCCAAAAAAACACAATTTGAGTACTCCCAATTACACCACTGAATACTACTAAAACACCGCTGAATTCAATCAAAACACCCTTCAACACCTTCAAAACACCTTTGAACACCTTCAAAACACCTTTGAACACCTTCAAAACACTCTCATAATCATTTGAACACACTCAAAACACCTTTGAATAACCTCAAAACACCTTTGAACACCTTCAAAACACCCTTGAACACCCTTGATCACCTTCAAAAAAAACAACATTTGAACACACTCAAAACACCTTTGAACACTTCCAAAAAACACAATTTGAGTACTCCCAATTACACCACTGAATACTACTAAAACACCGCTGAATTCAATCAAAACACCCTTCAACACCTTCAAAACACCTTTGAACACCTTTGAACATTTCCAAAACACTATTTGAGTACTCCCAATTACACCACTGATTACTACTAAAACACCGCTGAATTCAATCAAAACACCCTTCAACACCTTCAAACACCCTTGAACACACTCAAAACACCCTTCAACACCTTCAAAACACCTTTGAACACCTTCAAAACACCTTTGAACACATTCAAAACACTCTCATAATCATTTGAACACACTCAAAACACCTTTGAATAACCTCAAAACACCTTTGAACACCTTCAAAACACCCTTGAACACCCTTGATCACCTTCAAAAAAACAACATTTGAACACACTCAAAACACCTTTGAACACCTTTGAACATTTCCAAACAACACTGAAACACTTCCAAAAACACCATTTGAGTACTCCCAAATACACCACTGAATACTAAAACACCACTGAATACACTCAAAACACCACCAAAATCACCATAAACTAAGATCAACACCCACATCCCACAACACCCACAACCCACAACACCCACAATTTTTTCTCGTTTTATCTAATTTCATCAGAAAGTCACAACACCCACACCTCCCATTTTTTTCTCGTTTTAACCCTTTTAGTTCATTAAAGTTAATAAGGGGACACACTACATCAGAAAAAGTCACAAAAACAACCCACTTATAACGTCTTTTCGGTATCTCTAGTTCGACAACAACACCCACATCCCACAACACCCACATCCCACATCCCACACACACACACACACACACACACACACACACACACAACCTAACCTAACCTAGACACACACACACACACATCCCTAACCTAGCCTAACCTAACCTAACTTATCCTAACCTAACCTAACCTAACCTCACCTACCTTATCCTAACCTAACCTAACCTAACCTTATCCTAACCTAGCCTAACCTAACCTAACCTAACCTTACCTAACTTATCCTAACCTAACCTAACCTAGCCTAACCTAACCTAACTTAACCTAACCTAACCTAACCTAACCGAACCTACCCTAACCTAACCTTACCTAACATAACCTAACCTAGCCTAACCTAACCTAACCTAACTTAACCTAACCCAACCTAACCTAACCTAACCTAACCTAACCCAACCTAACCTAACCTAACCTAGCCTAACCTAACTTAACCTAACCTAACCTAACCTAACCTAACCTAACCTAACCTAACCTAACCTAACCTAACCTATCTTAACCTAACCTAACCTAACCTAGCCGAACCTATCCTAACCTAACCTAAAATATATTGGAACACTTCCAAAATACATTAGAGTACTCCAGAATTACTTTGAACGACTCCATTTTTTTGGATATTTCCAAATTAGTTTTGAAAACTTTATCGTAAAATCGAACATTATTTTCTTGTTGGTAAACACACTCAATGGTAGAAATATTTACTCGATTTCCGAATAGAAACACTTTCCTCGCTCTGAGAGACTCATTGTGGGTCACCCCTTCCCCCCCAACACCACTGGGTAATGCGGTTCACACCCAAGGTAGATTTAAGATAATCATGAACACCTGCGTCAACTCAGGACAGACAGACGCCATGAAATGCGGGTAACATCCAAGGTAGAAAATCATCTCTTTCCAGACCAACTGTCTATCCTAACCTAACCTAACCTAACCTAACCTAATTCCTAACCTAACCTAACCTAACACCTAACCGAACCTAACCTAACTCCATCAATCACCTCTATCCTAACCTAACCTAACCTAACCTAACCCAACCTAACTCCATCAAACACCTCTATCCTAACCTAACCTAACCTATCCTAACCTAACCTAACTCCATCAAACACCTCGAATACTACCTAACTTAACCTAACCTAACCTTACCTAACCTACCGAACCTAACCTAACCTAACCTAACCTATCCTAACCTGTCCTAACCTAACCTAACCTAACCTAACCTAACCTAACCTAACTTATCCTAAGCTAACCTAACCTAACTTATCCTAACCTAACCTATCCTAACCTAACCTAACCTAAAATAACGAACCTAACCTAACTTATCCTAATCTAATCTAACCTAACCTAACTTATCCTAACCTAACCTAACTTATCCTAACCTAACCTAACCTAACCTAAAATAACCTAACCTAACTTATCCTAACCTACTCACTTTACTTTGAACACCTTCAAAACACTCTCATACATCATTTGAGACCCCCTTTTCTCAATATCTCTCATCCACAACCTTTATCATCTCACTACAGAACAACCCCAAGATTACTTCGAACACTCTCATAAAGCATTTGAGTACTCACATAAACACTTTTGAACATTTCCAAACAACACTGAAGCACTTCCAAAATATCATTTTGATTACTCCCAAATAAGATTTGACAGCTCTAATTTATCTACACTTACACATTTCATTAAATTACATCTCATCCCCCCCAAACTCCTCCCTCATTCTCCAGACTTTACAACATTAGCACAAAAAAAAACTAACTCATACACTTATGACATGAGACATTACCATATCTAACACACTGACTAACTTTGAACCAACTCTGAACACCACTGATCTTCTTCAAAAAATGCTCTGCACATCATTTGAACACCTTCAAAAAAAAACACCATCAAACACCTCCGAATACTCCCAAAAAACACTACTGATTACTACCAAATCACCACTGAATACTACCAATCACCGTCAAAATCACCAGAAACTAAGTTTAACATCACCATCTAACATCCTTTTTATAGAAATCCCCTCAAATCACTATAACCAAGAAGTCCCTCCCCATTTGGCGCATGAAAAAAAAAAAAAAAAGCATGAACACAAACCTAATACGCAAACACTTAGTACATGATCACCATCAACTGAAAACATATCTTGTACACACACATAATATAAGACAATCACCAACTACAATCACCCATGTTCACTTACCTCAAAATCACTAATATCACAGAAAACAATCATTTTTATAAACATTTCACACACACACACACACACAAAAAAAAAAAAAAAAAAAAAATCATATTTGACAATATCTAAGCGCACTCACCTCACTACCACCAACACACGATGTCTCACCTCACAGGACCGACGAGCTCACCTCCAGTGACGTCACACTCCCATTGTGTTACTTGGTGGTTGGTAACATCACACCTAACCCCCCTTGTTTCAACCTGTTGTACCCTACATTATCTAAGAACACTATATCCAAGACGATTACCAGATTTTATGATCCCCAACACCAAGATCACAGAAAACACACATTTTTATAATTATTCACACAAAAATCACGATCACCAATTCCATATCATGTTTACCGTCATCTATCAACACTAATCACCAAGATCACCAAAAAATCTAAGATCATGCATCTCAAAACTACTATGATCACTGAAAACACTTATTTTAAACATTCGCACAAAAATAAGACATACACAAAAATACCACAACACTTCCACCAACATCTATAACATAACATGAGCACTATAACATATCACTATCACAAAAAAAAATAATACACAGACACCCACATATTATACATTTCAATTGCAAATTTAAGACATGAGACATACACACCAAATCTAAGACATTCACCTCCAACTAAGACATACACATCACCCCTAAAACTTCCTTCCTTATTCATTCCGTATATCTCCTAGAGCTGTTTTAACCCCGACGGATCCATCACGACGTAGGAGCCAGAGTGTAGTAGGTGGTGTTGGAGTGGTGATGGTTCCTCTGGCTCCTACGTCGTGATGGATCCGTCGGGGTTAAAACAGCTCTAGGAGATATACGGAATGAATAAGGAAGGAAGTTTTAGGGGTGATGTGTATGTCTTAGTTGGAGGTGAATGTCTTAGATTTGGTGTGTATGTCTCATGTCTTAAATTTGCAATTGAAATGTATAATATGTGGGTGTCTGTGTATTATTTTTTTTTGTGATAGTGATATGTTATAGTGCTCATGTTATGTTATAGATGTTGGTGGAAGTGTTGTGGTATTTTTGTGTATGTCTTATTTTTGTGCGAATGTTTAAAATAAGTGTTTTCAGTGATCATAGTAGTTTTGAGATGCATGATCTTAGATTTTTTGGTGATCTTGGTGATTAGTGTTGATAGATGACGGTAAACATGATATGGAATTGGTGATCGTGATTTTTGTGTGAATAATTATAAAAATGTGTGTTTTCTGTGATCTTGGTGTTGGGGATCATAAAATCTGGTAATCGTCTTGGATATAGTGTTCTTAGATAATGTAGGGTACAACAGGTTGAAACAAGGGGGGTTAGGTGTGATGTTACCAACCACCAAGTAACACAATGGGAGTGTGACGTCACTGGAGGTGAGCTCGTCGGTCCTGTGAGGTGAGACATCGTGTGTTGGTGGTAGTGAGGTGAGTGCGCTTAGATATTGTCAAATATGATTTTTTTTTTTTTTTGTGTGTGTGTGTGTGTGTGAAATGTTTATAAAAATGATTGTTTTCTGTGATATTAGTGATTTTGAGGTAAGTGAACATGGGTGATTGTAGTTGGTGATTGTCTTATATTATGTGTGTGTACAAGATATGTTTTCAGTTGATGGTGATCATGTACTAAGTGTTTGCGTATTAGGTTTGTGTTCATGCTTTTTTTTTTTTTCATGCGCCAAATGGGGAGGGACTTCTTGGTTATAGTGATTTGAGGGGATTTCTATAAAAAGGATGTTAGATGGTGATGTTAAACTTAGTTTCTGGTGATTTTGACGGTGATTGGTAGTATTCAGTGGTGATTTGGTAGTAATCAGTAGTGTTTTTTGGGAGTATTCGGAGGTGTTTGATGGTGTTTTTTTTTGAAGGTGTTCAAATGATGTGCAGAGCATTTTTTGAAGAAGATCAGTGGTGTTCAGAGTTGGTTCAAAGTTAGTCAGTGTGTTAGATATGGTAATGTCTCATGTCATAAGTGTATGAGTTAGTTTTTTTTTTGTGCTAATGTTGTAAAGTCTGGAGAATGAGGGAGGAGTTTGGGGGGATGAGATGTAATTTAATGAAATGTGTAAGTGTAGATAAATTAGAGCTGTCAAATCTTATTTGGGAGTAATCAAAATGATATTTTGGAAGTGCTTCAGTGTTGTTTGGAAATGTTCAAAAGTGTTTATGTGAGTACTCAAATGCTTTATGAGAGTGTTCGAAGTAATCTTGGGGTTGTTCTGTAGTGAGATGATAAAGGTTGTGGATGAGAGATATTGAGAAAAGGGGGTCTCAAATGATGTATGAGAGTGTTTTGAAGGTGTTCAAAGTAAAGTGAGTAGGTTAGGATAAGTTAGGTTAGGTTATTTTAGGTTAGGTTAGGTTAGGTTAGGATAAGTTAGGTTAGGTTAGGATAAGTTAGGTTAGGTTAGATTAGATTAGGATAAGTTAGGTTAGGTTCGTTATTTTAGGTTAGGTTAGGTTAGGATAGGTTAGGTTAGGATAGGTTAGGTTTGGATAAGTTAGTTTAGGTTAGCTTAGGATAAGTTAGGTTAGGTTAGGTTAGGTTAGGTTAGGATAGGTTAGGTTAGGTTAGGTTAGGATAGGTTAGGTTAGGTTAGGTTCGGTAGGTAGGTAAGGTTAGGTTAGGTTAAGTTAGGTAGTATTCGAGGTGTTTGATGGAGTTAGGTTAGGTTAGGATAGGTTAGGTTAGGTTAGGATAGAGGTGTTTGATGGAGTTAGGTTGGGTTAGGTTAGGTTAGGTTAGGTTAGGATAGAGGTGATTGATGGAGTTAGGTTAGGTTCGGTTAGGTGAGGTTAGGTTAGGTTAGGAATTAGGTTAGGTTAGGTTAGGTTAGGATAGACAGTTGGTCTGGAAAGAGATGATTTTCTACCTTGGATGTTACCCGCATTTCATGGCGTCTGTCTGTCCTGAGTTGACGCAGGTGTTCATGATTATCTTAAATCTACCTTGGGTGTGAACCGCATTACCCAGTGGTGTTGGGGGGGGGGGGGAGGGGTGACCCACAATGAGTCTCTCAGAGCGAGGAAAGTGTTTCTATTCGGAAATCGAGTAAATATTTCTACCATTGAGTGTGTTTACCAACAAGAAAATAATGTTCGATTTTACGATAAAGTTTTCAAAACTAATTTGGAAATATCCAAAAAAATGGAGTCGTTCAAAGTAATTCTGGAGTACTCTAATGTATTTTGGAAGTGTTCCAATATATTTTAGGTTAGGTTAGGTTAGGTTAGGTTAGGTTAGGTTAGGTTAGGTTAGGTTAGGTTAGGTTAGGTTAGGTTAAGCTAGGTTAGGTCAAGTTAGGTTTAGTTAGGTTAGGCTAGGTTAGGTTAGGTTAGGTTGTGTTAGGTTAGGTTAGGTTAGGTTAGGTTAGGTTAGGTTAGGTTAGGTTAGGTTAGGTTAGGTTTAGTTAGGTTAGGTTAGGTTAGGTTAGGTTAGGTTAGGTTAGGTTAGGTTAGGTTAGGTTAGGTTAGGTTAGGTTAGGTTAGGCTAGGTTAGGTTAGGTTAGGATAAGTTAGGTAAGGTTAGGTTAGGTTAGGTTAGGCTAGGTTAGGATAAGTTAGGTTAGGTTAGGTTAGGTTAGGTTAGGTTAGGTTAGGTTAGGTTAGGTTAGGTTAGGTTAGGATAAGATAGGTTAGGCTAGGTTAGGGATGTGTGTGTGTGTGTGTGTGTGTGTCTGTGTGTGTGTGTGTGTGGGATGTGGGATGTGGGTGTTGTGGGATGTGGGTGTTGTTGTCGAACTAGAGATACCGAAAAGACGTTATAAGTGGGTTGTTTTTGTGACTTTTTCTGATGTAGTGTGTCCCCTTATTAACTTTAATGAACTAAAAGGGTTAAAACGAGAAAAAAATGGGAGGTGTGGGTGTTGTGACTTTCTGATGAAATTAGATAAAACGAGAAAAAATTGTGGGTGTTGTGGGTTGTGGGTGTTGTGGGATGTGGGTGTTGATCTTAGTTTATGGTGATTTTGGTGGTGTTTTGAGTGTATTCAGTGGTGTTTTAGTATTCAGTGGTGTATTTGGGAGTACTCAAATGGTGTTTTTGGAAGTGTTTCAGTGTTGTTTGGAAATGTTCAAAGGTGTTCAAAGGTGTTTTGAGTGTGTTCAAATGTTGTTTTTTTGAAGGTGATCAAGGGTGTTCAAGGGTGTTTTGAAGGTGTTCAAAGGTGTTTTGAGGTTATTCAAAGGTGTTTTGAGTGTGTTCAAATGATTATGAGAGTGTTTTGAATGTGTTCAAAGGTGTTTTGAAGGTGTTCAAAGGTGTTTTGAAGGTGTTGAAGGGTGTTTTGAGTGTGTTCAAGGGTGTTTGAAGGTGTTGAAGGGTGTTTTGATTGAATTCAGCGGTGTTTTAGTAGTAATCAGTGGTGTAATTGGGAGTACTCAAATAGTGTTTTGGAAATGTTCAAAGGTGTTCAAAGGTGTTTTGAAGGTGTTGAAGGGTGTTTTGATTGAATTCAGCGGTGTTTTAGTAGTATTCAGTGGTGTAATTGGGAACTCAAATTGTGTTTTTTGGAAGTGTTCAAAGGTGTTTTGAAGGTGTTGAATTGTTTTTTGATTGAATTAAGAGGTGTTTTAGTAGTATTCAGTGGTGTAATTGAGTGTGTTTTTTTTGGAAGTGTTTCAAGGCTGTTGAAGGTTTTCAAAGGTGTTTTGAGGTTATTCAAAGGTGTTTTGAGTGTGTTCAAATGATTATGAGAGTGTTTTGAATGTGTTCAAGGTGTTTTGAAGGTGTTCAAAGGTGTTTTGAAGGTGTTGAAGGGTGTTTTGATTGAATTCAGCGGTGTTTTAGTAGTATTCAGTGGTGTAATTGGGAGTACTCAAATTGTGTTTTTTTGGAAGTGTTTCAGTGTTGATTGGAAATGTTCAAAGGTGTTTTTGAAGGTGTTCAAGAGTGTTTTGAAGGTGTTCAAGGGTGTTTGAAGGTGTTGAAGGGTGTTTTGATTGAATTCAGCGGTGTTTTAGTAGTAATCAGTGGTGTAATTGGGAGTACTCAAATAGTGTTTTTGGAAATGTTCAAAGGTGTTCAAAGGTGTTTTGAAGGTGTTGAAGGGTGTTTTGATTGAATTCAGCGGTGTTTTAGTAGTATTCAGTGGTGTAATTGGGAGTACTCAAATGGTGTTTTTGGAAGTGTTTCAGTGTTGTTTGGAAATGTTCAAAGGTGTTCAAAGGTGTTTTGAGTGTGTTCAAATGTTGTTTTTTTGAAGGTGATCAAGGGTGTTCAAGGGTGTTTTGAAGGTGTTCAAAGGTGTTTTGAGGTTATTCAAAGGTGTTTTGAAGGTGTTCAAGGGTGTTTATGTGAGTATTCAAAGGTGTTTTTTGAAGGTGTACAAATGATTATGAGAGTACTTATGAAGGTGTTCAAATGATGTTTTTTGAAGGTGTTCAAGGGTGTTTTGAAGGTGTTCAAGGGTGTTTTGAAGGTGTTCAAAGGTGTTTTGAGGTTATTCAAAGGTGTTTTGAAGGTGTTCAAGGGTGTTTATGTGAGTATTCAAAGGTGTTTTGAGGTTATTCAAAGGTGTTTTGAAGGTGTTCAAGGGTGTTTATGTGAGTATTCAAAGGTGTTTTTTGAAGGTGTACAAATGATTATGAGAGTACTTATGAAGGTGTTCAAATGATGTGCAAGAGTACTTATGAAGGTGTTCTGGGAGTATTCAGAGGTGATTTGGGGGTGTTCGAATGATGTTTTGGAGTATTTCAGTGTTGTTTGGAAATGTATAAAGGTATTTTTTTGTGAGTATTCAAATGATTTATGAGTGTTTTGAAGATGTTCAAAGTAAAAGTGCGTATTTAACTTCGTAATATGTAAAATTGTGAGTAGTGAATTTAACGAAAGTGGATGTAAGCGATGTGGTGACTTTCTGATGCACTGTGTCCCCTTATTAACTTTAATGAACTAAAAGGGTTAAAACGAGAAAAATTGGGGGTTATGAGTGAAAATTGTGAGGTGTTGGTTGGAGTGTGAGGGTTTGGGAGGGTGGGGAGGAGGTTACTTCGTGGGGAGTGACCTGAGATGAAATAGTTAAAAAAATGTCTAGACTTGTGTTGTAAAGAAAAATGTGGGTATTAACGAAAAAATGTGCCTTTCTGATGTATTGTGTCCCCTTATTAACTTGAATGAACTAAAAGGATCGACAAGATTCAGCCTGTGTGCGCGTGACGTCACTACTATGTCCCCTTATTAACTAAAAGGGTAGACAAGATTCAACCTGTGTGCTGAGGAATACTGACGTCACTGACCGCCGAGTAAACACCCTTCATTAGACCTGTAGTAAGCATGCCCCCATAGGAGGAGTATTTTGAATGCTTATACCCAGAGGGGGGATTCCAAAAACTTGATCCGAGGAATTGGAGAATTTCGAAAACCCCATAGGGGGAATCCAAAAAAACTTGATCCAAGGAGAATTTCGAAAACCCCATAGGGGGGATCCAAAAAACTTGATCCGAGGAGATGGAGTCATGGTATTGTCGAGAAAATTTGATCCGAGGAGATGGAGAATTTCGAAAACCCCATAGGGGGGATCCAAAAACTTGATCCGAGGAGATGGAGTCATGGTATTGTCGAGAAAATTTGGGGTGAAAGGAGGGGTACCCAAAAATTTGATCCAAGGAATTGGAGAAATTCAAAACCCTTGATCCAAGGAGATGGAGACTTTCGAAACCCCCCATAGGGGGATCCAAAAAATTTGATCTGAGGAGATGGAGTCTTGGTATTATCGAGAAAATTTGATCCGAGGAGATGGAGAATTTCGAAAACCCCATAGGGGGGGATCCAAAAAACTTGTATTATCGAGAAAAATTTGAGGTGGGTGAAAGTGGGAGGGGTAATCCAAAAATTTGATCCAAGGAGATGGAGAATTTCGAAAACCCCATAGGGGGGGGAATCCAAAAACTTGTATTATCGAGAAATTTTTGGGATTGGGGGGTGAAAGTGGGAGGGGGAACCTTAAAAATTTGATCTGAGAAGATGGAGACTTTCGAAACCCCCATAGGGGGGAATCCAAAAACTTGGTAATATCGAGAAATTTTGGGATGGGGGTGAAAGTGAGAGGGGGAACCTTAAAAACTTGATCCGAGGAGATGGAGAGCACAAGAAAATGAAATTCAAAAAAAATTCGAAAAAAATCGGAAAAAAAATTCGAGGCGCGGGGGCGATCCGGACGACGCTGCAGAAGGCGCAGCAGAAGGCGCGGGCGGGGGTCGCGAAGGGCGCGGGCGGGCGCGCGGGCGGGCGCGCGCGGGGGTCGCGAAGGGCGCGGGCGGGGCGCGCGGGCGGGCGCGCGGCGCGACGGCGGGGTCGCGAAGGGGGGGGGGGTCGTGGGCGGGGGTATTGGTTGGGGGGTCAAGGGTGAGGTAGTCTCGAGGGCGAGGTCATGGTCAAAACCGGAAGTAACACCTAGGTGTGAAAAGGTGACCCTCCAGCTGCTGGTCCTAGACCGGATACACCGCCCAGTGGAAGGCCTAAACCGGAAGGTGATGTCTCACACTGCAACAGCACACTACTGTGATGTCTCACACTGCAACAGCACACTACTGTGATGTCTCACACTGCAACAGAACACTACTGTGATGTCTCACTCTGCAACAGAACACTATTATGATGTTTCACAATGCAAAAGCACACTAGTGAGTTATTTCACACTACATCAATATTTTATCCACACAGCCAGACTTCAAGTAAGTAAGTGCAGTACTTTCAGCCACTCTGGCTGAGTGGCAAAATTACCGAGTACTTTGATACAGAGCGTGCAGGTTCGAATCCTTCTGTGGACTGAAAGGCAATGGGTGATATATATATGTTGTGCCAAATATTTAAAATTGGTCAATTAGCTAGAACATTTAGTAATATATACAGGAGAAGGGGTTACTAGCCCCTTGCTCCCGGCATTTTAGTCGCCTCTTACAACACACATGGCTTACGGAGGAAGAATTCTGTTCCACTTCCCCATGGAGATAAGAGGAAATAAACAAGAACAAGAACTAGCATGATAAGCATATATATACACACCCAAAGGAGTGTGTATATACATGCTTGCACATGTATGTGTAGTGTGAGCTAAGTGTAAGTAGAAGTAGCAAGACGCACCTGAAATCTTGTATGTTTATGAGACAGAAAAAAAAAAGACACCAGCAATCCTACCATCGTGTAAAACAATTACAGGCTTCAGTTTTACACTCACTTGGCAGGACGGTAGTACCTCCCTGGGCGGTTGCTGTCTACCAACCTACTACCTAGAATATATATATATATATATATATATATATATATATATATATATATATATATATATATATATATATATACATATATATATATATATATATATATATATATATATATATATATATATATATATATATATATATATATATATATATATATATATATATATATATATATATATATTCTTTCTTCTTTCAACATACCAGCTGTATCCCACCGAGGCAGGGTGGCCCAAAAGAAAAAACTGAAGTTTCTCCTTTTAAATTTAGTAATATATACAGGAGAAGGGGTTACTAGCCCCTTGCTCCCGGCATTTTAGTCGCCTCTTACGACAAGCATGGCTTACAGAGGAAGAATTCTGTTCCACTTCCCCATGGAGATAAGAGGAAATAAACAAGAACAAAAATTAGAAAGAAAATAGAAGAAAACCCAGAGGGGTGTGTATATATATGCTTGTACATGTATGTGTAGTGTGACCTAAGTGTAAGTAGAAGTAGCAAGACTTACCTGTAATCTTGCATATTTATGAGACAGACAAAAGACACCAGCAATCCTACCATCATGTAAAACAATTACAGGCTTTCGTTTTACACTCACTTGGCAGGACGGTAGTACCTCCCTGGGCGGTTGCTGTCTACCAACCTACTACCTAGATTATATATATATATATATATATATATTATATATATATATATATTATATATATATATATATATATATATATATATATATATATAAAGCTGAAGGGGGTAGGGGAGCTTCAGTGGGGAGAAATAAATGGAATTAAATCAGGAGTATCTGAGAGAGTTAGAGCTAGCTAAGGAAGTGGTAGCAATAATGCTGAAGGACCAGTTATGGAAGGAGAAGAGGGAATATAAATGTGTAAATTCAAGGATTATGTGGATTAAAATAAGGGTCGGATGTGAAAAGGGGGCCATAATAAGCGTGTATGCACCTGGAGAAGAGAGGAGTGTAGAGGAGAGAGAGAGAGATTTTGGGAGAAGTTAAGCGAATGTATAGGAGCCTTTGAACCAAGTGAGAGAGTAATTGTGGTAGGGGACCTGAATGCTAAAGTAGGAGAAACTTTTAGAGAGGGTGTGGTAGGTAAGTTTGGGGTGCCAGGTGTAAATGATAATGGGAACCCTTTGACTGAATTTTGTATAGAAAGGGGTTTAGTTATAATAAAAAGAGGATAAGCATACAAGATATGATGTAGTGCGTAATGACAGTAGTTTGTTGGACTATGAATTAGTAGATAAAAGACTGCTGAGTAGACTTCAGGATGTACATGTTTACAGAGGGGCCACAGATATATCAGATCACTTGGTAGTTGTAGCTACAGTGAGAGTAAAAGGCAGATGGGATACATGGAAAATAGAAGCATCAGGGAAGAGAGAGGTGAAGGTGTATAAACTAAAAGAGGAAGCAGTTAAGGTAAGATATAAACAACTATTGGAGGTTAGATGGGCTAGTGAGAGTATAGGCAATGGGGTCGAAGAGGTATGGGGTAGGTTTAAGAATGTAGTGTTAGAGTGTTCAGCAGAAGTTTGTGGTTACAGGAAAGTGGGTGCAGGAGGGAAGAGGAGCGATTGGTGGAATGATGATGTAAATAGAATAGTAAGGGAGAAAAGGTTAGCATATGAGTGGTTTTTACAAAGTAGAAGTGATGCAAGGAGGGAAGAGTATATGGAGAGAAAAAGAGAGGTTAAGAGAGTGGTGAAGCAATGTAAAAAGAGAGCAAATGAGCGAGCAGGTGAGATGTTATCAACAAATTTTGTTGAAAATAAGAAAAAGTTTTGGAGTGAGACTAATGAGTTGAGGAAGCCTGGGGAAGATGGAGGGAATATTTTGAGGAATTGTTAAATGTTGATGAAGATAGGGAAGCTTTGATTTCGTGTATAGGTCAAGGAGGAATAACATCTTGTAGGAGTGAGGAAGAGCCAGTTGTGAGTGTGGGTGAAGTTCGTGAGGTAGTGGGTCGAATGAAAAGGGGGTAAGGCAGCCGGGATTGATGGGATAAAGATAGAAATGTTAAAAGCAGGAGGGGATATAGTTCTGGAGTGGTTGGTGCTATTATTTAATAAATGTATGGAAGAGGGTAAGGTACCTAGGGATTGGCAGAGAGCATGCATAGTTCCTTTGTATAAAGGCAAAGGGGATAAAAGAGAGTGCAAAAATTATAAGGGAATAAGTCTGTTGAGTATACTTGGTAAAGTGTATGGTAGAGTTATTATTGAAAGAATTAAGAGTAAGAGAGAGAGTAGGACAACAGATGAACAAAGTGGCTTCAGGAAAGGTAGGGGGTGTGTAGACCAAGTGTTTACAGTGAAACATATAAGTGAACAGTATTTAGATAAGGGAAAAAAATTTTTGTGGCATTTATGGATTTAGAAAAGGCATATGACAGGGTAGATAGGGGGGCAATGTGGCAGATGTTGCAGGTGTATGGTATAGGAGGTTGGTTACTGAAAGCAGTGAAGAGTTTTTTCGAGGATAGTGAGGCTCAGGTTAGAATATGTAGGAGAGGAAGATTATTTCCCAGTAAAAGTAGGCCTTAGACAAGGATGTGTGATATCACCATGGTTGTTCAATATATTTATAGATGGGGTTGTAAGAGAAGTAAATGCTAGGGTCTTGGCAAGAGGTGTAGAGTTTAAAGATAAAGAATCAAACACAAAGTGGGAGTTGTCACAGTTGCTCTTTGCTGAAGACACTGTGCTTGTGGGAAATTCTGAAGAGAAGTTGCAGAGATTGGTGGATGAATTTGGTGTGTAAAAGATGAAAATTAAAAGTGAATACAGGAAAGAGTAAGGTTATGAGGATAACAAAAGGATTAGGTGACGAAAGACTGGATATCAGATTGGAGGGAGAGAGTATGGAGGAGGTGAATGTGTTGATATTTAGGAGTGGACGTGTCAGCAGATGGGTCTCTGAAGGATGAGGTGAATCACAGAACTGATGAGGGGAAAAGTGTGAGTGGTGCACTTAAGAGTCTGTGGAGACAAAGAACTTTGTCTGTGAAAGCAAAAAGGGGAATGTATGAGAGTGTAGTTTTACCAACGCTCTTATATGGGTGTGAAGCATGGGTGATGAATGTTGCAGCGAGGAGAAGGCTGGAGGCAGTGGAGATGTCATGTCTGAGGGCAATGTGTGGTGTGAATATAATGCAGAGAATTCGTAGTTCAGAAATTAGAAGAAGGTGTGGGATTACCAAAACTATTATCCAGAGTTCTGAGGAGGTGTTGTTGAGGTGGTTCGGACATGTAGAGAGAATGGAACAAAACAGAATGACTTCGAATGTGTATAAATCTGTAGTGGAGGGAAGGTGGGGTAGGGGTCGGCCTAGGAAGCGTTGGAGGGAGGGGGTAAAGAAGGTTTTGTGTGCGAGGGGTTTGGACTTCCAGCAAGCGTGCATGAGAGTATTTGACAGGAGTGAATGGAGAAAATGGTTTTTAATACTTGACGTGGTGTTGGAGTGTGAGCAAAGCAACATTTATGAAGGGATTCAGGGAAACCGGCATGCCGGACTTGAGTCCTGGAGATGGGAAGTACAGTGCCTGCACTCTGAAGGAGGGGTGTTAATGTTGCAGTTTAAAAACTGTAGTGTAAAGCACCCTTCTGGTAAGAAAGTGATGGAGTGAATGATGATGAATGTTTTTCTTTTTCGGGCCACCCTGCCTTGTGGGAATATACCGATGTGTTAATAATAATAATAATAATAATAATAATAATAATAATATATATATATACATATGTCGTGCCTAATATGTAAAACTGGTCATTTAGCAAGAACTCATTTAAAATTAAGTCCTTTCTAAAATTTTCTCTTATACGTTTAAAGATATATTTTTTTCATTAATGTTAATGTAAAAATTTTTAATTTTGCACCAAACGTATCTTAGAAAACTTACCTAACCTTATTATAACAAGCGCAATTTATTTCAGCCTAATCCAACTAAATATATTTTAAATACGTTTACAATAATTTAATACTAAACAAACACAATTAAATATATTTTTTTCGTTAGGTTCAGAATTATTTTTGCGAAATTATTGCATACACTAATTTTCGCTTGTCCTATATGGCAAGATGAGCGTTGCAGTTTAAGCCAAGATCGCAAGTTCTGCCTATTCGGCACGACATATATATATATATATATATATATATATATATATATATATATATATATATATATATATATATATATATATATATATATATATATATATATATATATATCTATATATACATATATATATATATACATATATATATACATATATATATATACATATATATATACATATATATATGTCGTGCCGAATAGGCAGAACTTGCGATCTTGGCTTAAATAGCAACGTTTATCTTGCCATATAGGACAAGTGAAAATTTCTGTATCCAATAATTTCGCCAAAATCATTCTCAGCCTAAAGAATAAAATATATTTCACTGTGTTTGTTTAGTATTAAATTATTGTAAACAAATCTGAAATATATTTAGTTGGGTTAGGCTAAAATAAATTGCGCTTGTTAGAATAAGGTTAGGTAAGTTTTCTAAGTTCCTTTTGGTGCAAAATTATAAATTTTTACATCAACATTAATGAAAAAAATATATCTTTAAACGTATAAGAGAAAATTCTAGAAAGGACTTAATTTTAAATGAGTTCTTGCTAATTGACCAGTTTTACATATTAGGCACTACATATATATACATATATATATATACATATATATATACACATATATATATATATATATACATATATATATATACATATATATATACACATATATATATATACATATATATATATACATATATATATATATACATATATATATATACATATATATATACATATATATATATATATATATATATATGTATATATATATATATGTATATATATATATGTATATATATATATATGTATATATATATATGTATATATATATATATATATGTATGTATATTGGATAAAAAGGCTTCAAGAAAAATATTTGGATTTCTTCCTGAAGCCGTTTAAATATTCCACTTCCTCTACCACCCCATCTTTTCATTCTTTTTTTTTACCAATAGGTATATTTTATCACATAATATGGTACAGAAGATTTAAGAGATACATTGTTGATATAAAGATGACACATGCAGTACTTGAGGTGTGAGAGATTCATGTCTAGTACATATTGTTACGTGTTTGTCACTGTTTATAATGCGAAAATCTCATCCAGCTCCAGTCAGATCAGCCGGGCTGTGGCTCGTACGTTTGACTACGTGCGGCCAGCAGTAACAGCCTGGTTGATCAAACATTGGTCCACCTTTAGGCCTGGGCGTGGACAGGGCCGCGGGGGCGTTGATCCCCGGAATAACCTCCAGGTAATATCCAGGTAGCTCCTCAGAGCTGAGGCGTGTACCCAAAATACAGCAGGCATTACCCCTCTGAACAGCAGCGCTGAGAAGCTGGAACAGAAAACTAGCTGCCCTGGGATCCCTAGTTACCCTGATGAGTCTTTTGCCCAGCTCCTTAAGGAACTTAGATTCACTCTTTCCCCATGAGCCAAGGGTCTCTGAGCAATGGGAACAAACATATAATGATGGGCAAGTTCTCCATATTTTCTAGACTTTTGGGACTCCCTGAAGCTGGCAGCTGCCCCTCCTTCCTCCCTGGTGTATTGGAGATAGGTATCAGCCAAGGTAGATGCACATGTGTAGTCCCACACCACCTGCTTACCGTCTGTCCAAGCTTGAAGTGTGATACCCTCTGGACGCTTCTGGCAACCATAAGATCTGCATAGCATGGGTGGCTCCCTTACGGCTGGGCACCCGGCTACCCTGGCAAACTCTGTTGACACCGAGCTCTGAGGTGGGTACCTCAGCCTCACAAGTGGCTTATAAGACAGATTTTCACAAATGATTGATGTTGCAGAAAACTCGCCTGCATGCACGAATAAAGGACTAACTTACTTGGTGTTGCAGCATATATCCTGATCTTCAACTTCCCTAAGCTTAGCCTTAGCCCCTTGGAACTTCCCCTCAGAAACCATGTGCAACCAGGAGCCTTAATTCCTGCAATATTCAATCGTTATTAGTGTCTTGCCTGCACCTCAGAAATTCCTATATCCAAGAGGGTATGTATCCCCTAGTATAACTATGCAGACACGGACACTAGCTTCCAGACTGCCTTGAGACACTGGTACTTACTGGGCATGCACTGCCTGTTGCACACCGGGCCCTCAGATCAAACTCACTCACAATTCTCCCCAGACACTGGCCAGAAATCTACGAGATAAAGTGGAGGTCTTGTCTTACTGTATGGGCCTGACGGAGGTCATCTACGGTACATCGAGGTGCCTCTACCAGATTTCCCTAGGTCTCAAATGTGAAGACACGTGGGGGGGCGCCGTCTGCTGATCATGGCACGTCTTGTCCAGTTGGTGTCTGTCTTAAGAAGAACGAGCTGGTCTCTCTTCCAGACCCTCGTCTCTTCATTCAAACTAGGGCTGCAAGTTCTCCCTAGCTAACTTATCCTAGTGTTTGCCTACATTATCGGCCTATTACTACCTATGTTAAGGTCTTAGGTCTACATTATTATTATCTACAGTTGCCTCAATGATCCTAATATTAGTGTACTACCAGTAAAACTACCTACTCCTTCCCTGAAGGGTAAATCTATAAATTAAATAAGCTTACCAACAATCCACGCCAACTAGAGAATGCTTTGTTTTGGGTGGGGTATAAGGGCCACCCAGCTCAACCGTTCTATTATGGCCATGCCAGATCTGTCCTGTGGAACTTTAGGGACCAAATAAATTTCCACAATGTTAATAATATGGCTCTGGGCCACAGTGTAGGTAGCCGGTAGGTGTAGCCCAGGCGGGCTACACCTACGGCTACACCTACCGGCTACCTACACTGACTTTCTTCAAATAAATACTACTCACCTCTCTTCCTATATTAAGACTACACATATTTTAAGGTAAATAATGAGTGTACTGTATGTGTATTTTACCTCTCTGAGATGTTTTAAATATCGTATATTAAGTATGAGACAGTGAGCCAGTGCTACCTACACCTGGGCTACCTGCACCTGACTTCCTACAAATAAGTACTACTCACCTCTCTCCCTACATTAAGATTACAAATACTTTAAGATAAGCAATGAATTTACTGTGACTGTATTTTACTTTGTGTGTTTTTAATGCCTATTTCTATTACTAACCTAATATAATTTAGTGTAAACTTGTTGTCTGGCATTTATATGCATTTATAAAAGGAAAAAAATGACATTCTGCCTTCC